>NC_135085.1:6317500-6602500 GCF_051107435.1 Chaetodon auriga | reverse complement strand
TTGATGCAAAAGTGTAAGAACCATTGTTGAATGGCAAATGGACATCTTTCTCGACTGAAACCGGGACCCCAAATGGACGTGGCTGCTGGCAGGGAATTGAGGCATCACGAGAGGCTTCAGCAGTGGAAGCAAGGACCATAAGGGCCGGGGAGGCCAGGGGATTGGGCAGGTAGGAGGAGCTCTCCATCTTGAAGGCTGCCCTGTGGAGGTCCATGTCTGGACGGAGGGAAGAGGTCGTTAGGATTTTAAGAGGAGGAGGAGATGCTTCCTCCTCAATAAGTTTTGAGACAATGTCCAAGACCCTTGGAAAGGGTCTAAGGATGTGAGAAAATCTAGGTTGGACTCTTCAAGGATTTGGTTTTCTGGAAGAGGGCACTCAGAAAAGAGCGGTTTGAAGAAAGGACAGTATTCTTAAAGAAATGAAAGAATGTCAGCCAACATCAGTTCAGGTGAGGTTGACTTCAGTTCATTTCTCCTCAGTTGAACTAAAGTGAGTTAATCTGTCTCCAGCCAAATTCACTTGAGCTAAGATCAGTGCAGATCATTCCGTGCCAGGTAAGTGCCGTTGGGTATGTTCAGTCCTCCACAGACTTCATAGTTTGGACTACTTCAGTCCTGATGATATTTTTTCCTCCTGGGTAATAAGCTGTAAACGCCTCCCTCTTGGAGAGTTTGTTGGATGTGTTGCCGAAGCCAAATGGTCCGGGGAGGGTGGACATGCGTAGGTCATCAAAGCTGGTTCCTCATCTTCATGTGGTCGCCAATCTGAGAAGAGACAAAACACAAGCATGAGTTTCGATTCATTTTCAGGGTGCTACAGTGATGTTTCGAACTCTTGGGTAGTTCACTATGACTAATCGCAAGAAAAGCAACTTGTTAAGCTTTTTCTTGAAAAATGTGTGTTGATCTCAACAAGCTTATGCAAGACACAAGAACAGCTGTCTGAGCTGTCTCAACTGAGTTCTCCCCGGACATACAAAGTGTGATGGGTAAAGATAATTACATCTTCTTATACATTGTTTTTTTCTTTTTAGATGATTTGTGGTTAGATGAGACCTGCCCTTTGACAGATTTACTTGAGGTTCCTGCCATTTTGGACAGCCCTGAAAAGATCTTATCTGTGCTGACAAAAGTGTTTAAAATCAGCTTTTTTAATATCCGTGATAAAAATTCAAATCCCTTTATGCACTCTGTCACATTTGTCTCAGACCTCCTCATCTTTTCTTAATGATAGGTACTTCCAGAGACAAGAGGCGTGCTGCTCTTTAAACCGACAAAGATCAATGTCTTGCCCTCAATCTGTATGTAGAGGAAAGGCTGGGAGCTGAGTGGAAATGTTTTAATAAAGGAGACGCTGGAAGCCCAGGCTTGAAGTCAAAACCTTTGGGGGCTGAGCGTTCTTAAGCGGACACTGTTGTTGAAGCCACAAATTCAGAACCTCTTGGGATAAAGTGTCCTCAAGTTGACACTGTTGATCAAATCCTGTAAATCCCTGCCTTTTGACAAGAAGCCAAGAACTATTTCAAACCCCAAACTTCTCCCACTTTCCCCTCCTCTTTCCCTCCTGCTCTTTAAAAAAACTTCTCCAAACTGTTTCCACATCACATCTTTCCATTCCGATCTCTACAGCCCTCCATGTCTCATCTCTTTCCAAATGTCCCCTTCTTGTCCTCCATCCTCCTAATCTGTCCATCTCCTCCTCCTCTTCCTCTCCTCTCGCAGTCATCTCCTCCTCTCATCTCCCCAGCGCTATCTCTCCTCCCTCCCTCCTCCATCTCAGATCTTGGTCTAAGCCGCTTATTCCTACCATCTCCCAGGATCTTATTGGACCAGAACCACTTGTCTTAAGATAAGGACACACACACACATTTCACCCACACCCACACACACACATCTGATAAGAGGCTATGTGGCTCAATGTTCAGCTTGACACCCGACTCGGTGGGGCGAACACACTCCACACTCTTGCAGGCTATGCTACCCTCTCCTATCTCTCTATCTAACCACTTTTAATTCCCCAATTTTTACTATCTGTCCTCCCTGTCTTTTTACATCTCTCCTGTCAATCTCTCCTCTCTCATCCCTCCATTCCTCCCTCCCTCCCATGTCTCTCCCGCTCTCTTCTCCCTCGGGTGATTCAGATGGGTGATATCATATCAAACCTCTCCATCTGCCATCCACGAGCCAGAGGAAATCTGACTGAGTGAATAAATTAGCCGTACTTGACCTCACGACCCCCCCGGCATCCGTGGCAACAGACTAGAATCTTCCCTCCCGGGGATTAGATTGGAGCGTGTGATTGGCCGGTCGGAGGAATGCAGAGAGGCAGCTGATGAAACGACAAAATAACATTTCAGAGATTTTTATCCCTAAAAGGGCAATTTGAAGGTGGCTGGCTTGTTAATAGTCCAATATGTTTAGATTAAGAGTAGGTAAAGATGTGCTTGTCGTACATAAGCGGTCGTGGGACTTTGCGCATCGTTCTGGATGAAAAAGAAATCAGATCCGCTTACATGCAAATAGGTTATCATGAGTAATACTACCTGATTTTCTTAAATCAGATAAAGCCATATGCCATTTTGTGCTTTGAAAAAGTACAATTCTTCGTCTTATTAGCATAAAAGTCACCGCTGCCATCAAAATTCAACACCAACGTAACTTGAAAAGGTCAAACATGAAGTCATGTGCACACATACATAAACACACAACGAACTCATGCAGTATCAAGTAGCGGGCCGGGCCGCTCTAGACGAGCTTCAAAGCTGTGTTGACTACCAGCCAGCATCAAAGTAGAAACTCCCTGGGAAATGAAAGGAGAAAATCTTTTATAGCTATCAGCTGTCCACAACACTCATTCAAATCAATTTCCAAACCTGATCTCGGCTTTGGCACGCTCCCCCGCCTCCCACACACACAAAGACACACACGCCAACAACTGCCAGGAGGAAGGAGAGAGGAGAGGGCCCAGAGACAGAGAGAGATGGGGAGATGTGAGATGTTTTACATTACCGCAAATGTACAGTAGACTAGTGTGGAGTGTTGAGAACGGCTTACGCTAACACGCCTCTGGTCTGGACAGATGCCACAGAGTCACATTACAGGCCTCTCTTCCTCCTCCTCCTCCACCTCCTCTTTCTTCTCTACCTACCGCAATCCATCCTGGAAATAGCACCTTGAAAATGTAGCCATGACAAAACTCCTGCCTTTCTTTCTCCCCATCCCTTTCTCTGTCTATCAGCTTACTCCCTCTCCTCCTCTCTCTCCGTCTTTCCCACTTTCTCGTCTGGTGTCCTCTCTCTGTTCGCGCTGTATATCAGATCACGCTTTCTCCTGTATAACCTCTAAAGTCGGAGTGTGTCTGAGGTGTTGATAGCGTGGTAATACACTGATAAGTACCGGGATATTTCAATTTTATTATCATTACCCAGCAGGCCGAGGGGCGGCAAGTGAAGGGCCGCCAACGTGAAGCAGCCAATCCAATAAGAGGACACTGGATATTCCTTTACAGGCCACAGCAGGAGAGGAGAGGAGAGGAGAAGAAAAAGGAGTAAAGGAGAGAGGAGAAAGGAAAAGAAAGGAGGAGATGAGACAAAAGAAGGAGAGGAGGGGAAAAAAAAGAAGGGAGAGGAAACAAGAGGAGAGGAGATAAGAAAAGGAGAGGGGAGGAAAGGAGGAGGAGCAAACAAGAGGCCCTGAGAGGCAAGGAAATGAGGAAATGAGGAAAGGAAAGGAGAGGACAGAAGAGGGTGTGATTTCAGAGCAAAGGGTACAAATCTCATGTCTCTGGGTGATTGACACAAGCCGGCTGCCTTCTGGCCTGGTGGTCTTGTCTGCACATATGTGAACACACACACACACACACACACACACACACGTGATGAGGCCTCTAGAAAGTGATACCGAGGAGCCCTTCAGCTGTCTCTCCACATTTAACTTTTGTGTTTGTTTTTATATGGATGCTTTCACACGTTAAAAATATTTTTCTTAAATGTGTCATTTACGATGAATCCTAACTGCTGTTATCGCACTAATGGAAGTGTCATGAAGCTGCTTAAAGTCAGTGATGTTGTTCACCTTACCTCTAAAACAACAATCATAATTCCGGCTGACATACACCTATGCATACCATCAATATACAAGTGCAATTACATCTAACGCACACATGCATAATGTCAGTCGGTGCCACTTACAATCCCATTTGCCACTGAGGGATACCACCCACACATTGTCTGACACCGGGTATATGCATTTTATAATAGAAAATGTCACAGGGGAACATTTACCACGCTGTCATAATTTGATTACAGTGTGCAAGAATGATACAGCTGTCAGCGCGATATTAAATACAAACAGCGAGGAGGGCTTTTCACGTCAAATCTGCACTTTAAGTGACAATGTTATACCGGTCGCCGAAATTGCGTTGTCAACAACAATGTGCTTTAACATCATTCCTGAGGGGGAATTTCAAATATGAGCCGCTGAGAGGGGGGCTGCAGGAGAAGTCACAGATCCTATGCAAAGGAATTAGTACATGTGGTCTTAGACACTATTATTGTTCCTTAAAAGTAATGATACAATGTTATTTGCTTGTTGGAGAGCTCAGAAACGCCATATTTTGATGGTGGCATTATGGGCATTAAATAGCACGTTAGGTCTCCAATAATGAGAATGATGATGGTTTCCAAATCAGGGTCCTATGTGAACTAGAGTATCCTCACTGTTCCAGATGTTCCAGTGGATTGGTTCTTTGATGGAGAACTGGAGGGAAGAAACAGCAGCAGTTCTGAGTGTCAGGATCAGAAAAGAAGAAGGAAAATGGGATCCAAATAACTACACTGGTGACAAAGAGCGGCCGTCTCATCGAAGCCTTCCTTTTTGTTGACTAGTCGGAATAAATATTTTTCTTGCATGGCTGCTTTGAGTGTGTAACCAACGCTTTTGCTGTTCCAGCACGGCGCTGAAACTTGTCAGATCGAGTTTTCCAGTGTGTCTGTTGAGTTTTAGAGAGGAATCCAATTTTTGTTATAAAAATGTCTTGTCGACTGTGACTGCTGTGCGTATGCGCGCGTCTCTGTGTGTGAAAGCCGGGACTGTCAGGAAGTAAAGCAGCTGAAGTTTTTTTTTTTTTTTTTTTCTTTTTCTAATGGAGACAGAGAGAAAAGCAGTCAAAACCACAGGCCTGTCTGAATGTGTGCCTCTGTGTGTGTGTGTGTGTGCGTGTGTGTGTGTGTGTGTGTGTGTGTGTGTGTGTGTGTGTGTGTGTGTGTGTCCCGGTCCATGGGTATATTTAGAGATTGTTGACAAGCGTGAAAGTGCCACTCTTACATTTTATTACAAGACAGGCCAAGCTGTGTCATTCATCTCATCTCTCTAGTGAACACACACAGTCAGTCACACATTCACACCAGATGATGCAGAGACAGTTTAGAGACTTTGAAGAGTCACACACTTTGAAAAACAAACCATACCGCACGTTACAACACCACAGAACTGAACGGACCTAATTGCATGGAAAATAATGTAAATACATGCTTCCATAATTGAATTGGTATTTAATAAGGAGCGCCAATATCTTAAGTATGTAGCGTAAAAGCGAAAACTAAAGTCTCCTGAGAACAAAATGTTCATGTTCACAGCCCTGAAACTCCAGTTAAAATTTACAGCCTCTAAAGTCTACCCTCAGCCTCTGCCAACCTTGTACTCTATACTTCTCTCTCGCTGTTCTTCACCCTACCCTGAAAGCCTTGGCACGTCTTATTTTAGGGTAATTACAGCACTGTGCATTTTAACCACCATAAAAATCAACCACATAAACATTTTATAGGAAACTGTCAACCCCGTGGACTATTATCAGAGCAAGGTATACTCATAAAGGTGCGACATTTTCAGGTACAAATAATAGGTATCATTGGAAAAAAATAAAAAAAAATCCTGTTTTTACTATTAAAAAAAACTATCTTTAATTCTAACAGCTGCCATTTTCATAGATGTAACACTTCTAACCGTAACACAGCGACATGCTGCTGCTGCCCAATGAAAAGTATACAACTCAAAAATGCCAACCAATCGTGAAATATGACCCTGTTAGAAGTTTCAGGACATTCTTTTGGAAAATGCAACGTGTTTCGTGGAAGACTTGGAAGAATTGTGCAAGACCACAAAACCTTTTTTTTTTTCTTTTTCTTTTTCAAATATAAATACGTGTTTTCACTGGACAGCTTGCTAACTGATCACAATATGCACATCAATGCAGCTCACATGCATGATGTAAATAGAACAAATCACTGCCAAAAACTAGAATTTGCTTAAAGGTGAATGAAAACGCAAACATGCACATGAAATAAAAGGCTTGTTATTTGAAATGGAAAAAAAAAAAGGTATATTTCTCAAACCCTGCAGAGTAAACCAGACCATGCTGAAGACTCGTTTCAGCAGCCAAAAGACAAAGAAAACACTGCTATTTAAAACCCTGCTGTCAGATATTAAATATTTGCCATTATGACACACGCGTGGAGGGAAACAGAGCAAGTAAACTGCCTGTCTGTGTGGTGTGTGCGTGTGTTCTTTTTAACATAAAAAGCATGCGCTAAGCTGCACACAGGTCCACTCTGTATTCCACACAGACAGCAGTGTTTGTGCTTTTTGCTTCAGTAGGTGTGTGCGCGTGGATCTGCGTGTGTGTTTGCTGATGTCCGAAGCAACAGTCGATACTATTGAAATCTACTCATTCATGTCTGGCCATGAGGCAAAGCTCAAATGTCC
The DNA here is from genome assembly GCF_051107435.1 of Chaetodon auriga. Taxonomy (NCBI): domain Eukaryota; kingdom Metazoa; phylum Chordata; class Actinopteri; order Chaetodontiformes; family Chaetodontidae; genus Chaetodon; species Chaetodon auriga. Next base: position 6,595,738 of record NC_135085.1, on the reverse strand, counting down.
TTGTGAATAACCCCCCCTCCCCCTCGCTCTCTCTCTCATATTATTTGTCCTTGTCTTTCCTTTCAGCTGTAAAACCCAAATTTTGTTTCCAAACGCCTTTGAAATATCCAATCTCATGTTTCTCTCTTCTTTCCTCTCTCCCTCTTTCTTTCTCCCGCTCTGATATGAAATCTGTAACCAGGTTATTCGCTTCAGTCAGCAGCTGCTGCAGTTAACAGGAGATACATGCATCAGCAGTGGGAAAAAATATTACAGTAAGATTTAATAATATACAGACACACACATCATCCTGAGGTGGATAATGACACTTGGACAATATTCAGCAAGAAAATCAATAAGGATTGGACAAGCTTGTGTGAGTGAACATACAAGCTTTGTGCAGCAGTCAACGAACAATAAATATATTTTAGAGAACGTGTTACTCAACAACAAATACTCAAACGAATCTGTTTTTTGAATGCGGAAAAAAATAAGAGGGACAATGTTTTTGTCATCTTTCTTTCCCAGAGTCTCTCTGTGACATTCATGCAATACTCCTGAAAAAAAAAAAAAGAAAAGAAAGAAAGAAAGAAAGAAAGCAAGAGGATTTACTTCTCAAATAAGCCTTTGTGATTTCGGAGACAGAGTCATGGCCGGGAAACAAAAATCATTCTGGACGTCGGCCCTGACCTGTGGCAGGGATTTCTATTCATGGCAGCACCAGCGAGGCTCAGTTCAGTGGGGCCAGCTAATTCCTGGTACAGACAAGGCTAAATGGGAAAAGCACACCATTCCACTGCTCACAGATTGCCATGCCCAAAGTGTATTTTTGGATCATTGGTAAACCAAATCTCAGCATCTACATTTTTTTTCTTTTTTGTTTCCCTGAAATGATGCTAAATAGACCTCCTTTGACGCATCTGGCTACTGTCAGGTGCATCAGTATCGGCCTGTATTCTGGACAGGGACATTTTTATGTCACTTTAAGAGTCCAAAAAATAACAATTCATAATCGCAGCAAGCTGTTGCAAGTCACTTTACATTGCTTAATATCTGACAGAGGACAAAATGACATAAATACCCTCCCTTTCTACTTCAAATAAAACATTTTCATGTGCTTAATTTATGGTGCAATAGAAGCTGAGACAGGCCGTAACACGGAGCTTAACAGAAGCCAGAAGAGACCAACACTCAAAAGCTGACAATCTGTTCTCATGCCTCATAGTTATCCGTTTCTGTTGAAGTCATAATGCTTTAAACTTTGGGCTTTTGGCACGCACTCACAAAATCCTTCTAAGCCTGACGGACGACACCAGTGTCTCTTTGCTGACTGACAGGTGACAGAACTTGCTCTCTGTCCTGCAGCAGTGTGTCTGAGCGTGCGCGTGCGCGCGTGCGTGTGTGTGTGTGTGCATGTGTGTGTGTGTGTGTGTGTGTGTGTGTGTGTGTGTGTGGCACCAGCCGCCCTGCTATGACTCTTTATTGCTGTGCTGTGCCGGCGTGTACAACAGCAGCCACTAATCTAGCTGGCTGGCAGGCAGACAGGCGGCTGGCTGGCCGGTTTGTACTACAGGCTGCATGCAAGTGCAAGCCAATTAGTTCAAGTTTAACAAGGAAAAACTGCCTCCAGGTACACTGTTTTCACTCCTAGATCCTGCTGTAATAATCCTCTATTGTAAGTTAATAATAAGAACAATGGGAAACGTCTTTGATACCTGCCGGGAAATGATCTGCTCTGCTCTGCATGGAGGCCTGAGGTTAGAGATGCAGAGCAGCAGTGCTGGAGCTGGTGAGAGGATGCTCAACCAGCAATCAAACCTTTATGTTAACTCACCAAAAGTCTACCAAGCATGCTATGTGAATATCAAACTGCGTGTGTGCGGACATGCAGACGCATACAGGAGTGTGTTCCTGCAGGTATTTCTGCATCGCTCGGTGTGATCAGACTGCCCGTATCGCTCTCGCCTTCTGCCTGGATGCCCGGCTGGCTGCACCGAGAAAAATGATAAGTAGGCTACACAAATACTGTGTGTCTGCAATCGATGGACGCAAATGCACCAACAGTGTCTTCTGGGGAGGTGTGCGAAGGGGGGGGGGGGTGAATATTAGCTTATTTTCCAAGCAGGGAGCTTGTGATATGGCTCTCGGTGTAATTGACGAATGAGGGGTGGGGGTGTGAGGAGAGATATGATGTGGCGGGGAGGGGGCAGCGGTGGGGGCGGAGGGGGATAGACACAGAGAGAAAGAGACACGGAGCAATATGGAGAATAAAAAGTATCTGACATCCGACACAACTCCCCCCTCCCCCATTAGGCTAATTCTTTGACTTTCTCTTGTTGCCGATAGCGTCTCCAAGTGATATTTCCCCCTGTAACGGCATTACCAGTGGCTGCCTTCTCCAATGCAATCAAACCATTAAACACAGCGCTGCATCCCCCACATGGAGTGATTTCCTTCCAATAGAAAACGACTGGACATGAGCTACTCCCCTTTCCTGTCATCAATAACAGGAATCATTGGGTCTGCATGCATATTGGCAGGAAGAAGATAAACTTCACGTTTGCAGCAGAAGTCTTATTTTGCTGACTTGAAAATAATCATCACATTAATATCCAAGCCAAACCTTTTTGTCGCATTTGCATGCATTTTCTAATATATATGATTTAATAGTGCTTCTATGGCCAGAAAAAATGTGGAAATCTTTCACTTTAAATGACTTTTATCAACAAAAAACAATGAAAAGTACTATTTTCCTATAAACATACTAATAAGACAAGCAGAATGCACTTTAAAATATTAGACAAGAAAGTGCACAGTGCGTGAACAAACGCTAAAATACAAACTTTTCAACACGGAATATTGCACAAATCATCCGTAATCGCCTGAAAACACAATCTGCGTTGCGGACAGGCTGCAATTTCCAGTGAGGGAAAACATTTGGTTCGTTTGATAAGCGAGACAGGCCTACAATATCCATCCATTAAATGATTGCATCCGGCTCTTCGCACTTAATTATGGTGATTAGAACAGCGATAACAAGACAACAATAACGCAAAGTTTTTAAGATGCAGACCGCGCAGGACGCCGTTTCTCTCGGAGGGGGCCCCGCTGCCGTGCCTGCGTGTTCAAACACTTGTTATTTGCCGGCGACGCGTTTATTTCAATTACCGTGTGCATGTCAAATTAGCTCTCGTATGTAGTGTTTATTAGCACAACAAAATAATAAAACACACACAGAGGAGGTGGGGGAGGAGACGGCGAGGAAGGGGGAGGGAGGGGGTGAAGGAGTGGGGAAGGAGTTGCTTCTGCTTTTAATAAAGAATGAGGAATTAGTGCATATTGATAGGACTTAATAGACCGAGGGGGGTCATCAAAGTAGTCGCGACTGAGCGATCCACGGTTAATTTACTATCAGTGTCATGTTATGGAGGGGGGGTGCTGCGCGCGTCGTGACGCATTAATATCCAAATATGTGAGGTGGCCTCTTTTTTTTAGTGTGAACGCACGTTTAAGGCCTGAATACACGTGGATTTATAGTTTTTGTTCCGGGCGGCTGATCACACGGAGAAAATACACAACAGTTACATCCGCTTCTTTCTTTTCTTGATTGCTCATCTTCTCCCCCAGAGATGCGGCGGGAAATAAAACGTAGTCAGCAGCGTAAATCCTCAAAAAAATAATAAATAAAAAAATACAATCCCATACAAACATACTTAATATGATGTAGAAGTTGCTCACCAGCCCCTTACTCATTATTTACGCTGCGATAATTAATAATTAATTTTTTGTTTTATTTTTATTATTATTATTGTTTCATGGCCATGCGGCGCTTCCTCGGATCCAAATTAAAATAAACTTCCCTCCCTGCGGCCATCGATCCAGAGGAGAGGTGTGAAATGGACATTAATTTTAGGTCACTTCTCGGTGCGCAAAGGAGGGGAGGAAGAGGGATCAATGGCGAGCAATAACAGCTGACTGCTGGGGAGGGGGGTAAGGATCGAAAACGCTGACAAATAAATCATCTTTTGCTACTTTTCCTCCAACCTCGACACTTTTTTTCCCCTCTTTTTTGCGCCTGCAGACTATTCCTTGGAGAGTGGAGAGAGAGGATGAGGCCCAAATGAATGAGTGAGAAAAATAAATAGAGCACAGGTATTCCGAGACTTCATTAAAAATTAAATTATTATATTCGGTTTGGTTGAGAAAACAAATGGACAGAATCCCTCATGGCTGTCATGTGAAGGCCCGACTCGTGTTGTTTCATTCAAAAATTATTTCTTCCACATCTGATCAAAGGCGTCATTGTGAGTGATGTAGATCTGTGTAATCCCAAAGCTCTGAGGCTCTGTCTCTGAATTAATACTAACGACGCACATAAAAAAACATAAAACATAACATAAAAAAAAAGCCAAAATCAAAATCTGACTTTCACAGAAACATTAAAAAAAAAAAAAAAAAAAAAATCAGACTCTCCGGCGCGTTTAAATGCGGACGTGAAATATGAGAGTTTGATGAATACAAGCGGCGGCCTATAAATCACTGAGCTCTGAAAACTGAAGCGGAAAATAATAAAATGACAGAAAGTGACAAGGTGGTGCATCACCCCGCGTGACAGCATTTTATCATGAAGACCACAAAACACTTTTAAATAGACAAAAAGTGAAATATTATGCATGAGGCGAAAAATGCAGCTTTAATTTTTCTTAATTAAAAATGGCCTATTAGGAAACACCGTCTTGTTTAAATGATGGTTTAGATGCATTTTTAAGACTCATAATAAAGCAATGGAAGTGAAATCAATCGCTCTGAATGTCTCATTAACATATCATTAAAAGCATAAGAATTAAACGGTGATTTGGAGGTGGGCCTATTTTATAAAAGCGCCTTTCTGTGTGTACACATTAACTGGGGGGGAAATGCATTAAATAAATCTCTTACAGTACATCTTCAAAATTATTTATTAAGATTAATGCCTTTACAAGCACCTGTAACATATAGAGGGATGGACTGTGCAGCCTTGAATGGATAAATGACATGTCTCACATGCGGATAATTACAGGGGGAAATGCATGTGCTCACTTTTCTTTGTTGGTAAATTATGTTAATGAGAAATATGTGAAATAAAACTTTCCGCGGCACCGGCAACAGCCCCTCCATAACGTGCTGTATATGAGGCCATGATAACACGCTGAAAAGGAAACGTTCGTGAACGCCTCTCCTGCTTCACCACATTCCACTTTTAAAAGCTCATTATTGCTTACTAACGTGTGGGCTTGGAAAATGAAAAGGCTCCGCTGGTCGTTAGAAGTCAGGGCTGGTTGATCTGACAATCAATAAAATCAATTTGACGGGATTCATCACGCTGCGTTCACCGGATCTGGATTTGGAGTTTCTGATTTTTGAGTAACTATAATTCAATCTTCACAGTGCGGTGAGTTCAATGACCCGCCGCGAGCGCACCTTCGCCCCCAAAGTGTGTTTTTCCGCGCTATTTATTGCTGGCAGTGAGAGGACTTTTCAGCTTGGAAATTACTACTAATAGCTCTGCTGCATTTTTTCCCCACAATACTAATTTTATTATCGCCTGTTCTGAGCGCTGCGGCTTGGTGCGGCAAGCGCGTAAGCGACTGCTCACTTGTTGGCTTCAGTGAGGTCTTTTTAAAACAACGATGGAGGTAAGACAAGGTCGGAGCACAAGCAGAGAAAGAAGGGAGTGAGGACAAATTAGTGAGATATCTCTTCGACTCCAGACAAAACTACAGAAATTGTGAGTAAAGAGAAATTGAGAGTAATAAAGTCAATCTCATCCGAGTTTTCATTGTCTGCGTGCGCCACTTTGAATAAGTTAATTTACTGCATAATAAAAAAAAAAAGCATTAAAAACAAAATTAAAAGTCAAGCATACAACAGCTTGTAAAGAATATGTGGAAAAATAGATAGAAAGAAATATTGGAAAGAAAACCAAACTCCTATTTTAAAGGCGTGGGAACTGTTGAAAAAAAATAAAATAAAATAAAATAAAACCTGAGTTCAGTTAAAGGTAATAATCCTTTCTTTATGGTGAGACACGGTAGAGTTCTGAAAATGTATCTTAAATGGAAAGTGAATGTTAGATCCGGTAATACCGACGCAGCAGCAGCAGCGGGACCTGGCGCTCGGGGGAAGCCGATTTTGGCTCACTGTGCCCGGCCACGAAGCTGGAAGGCCCCCGGGACTTCCTCTTGCCGGGCACTCTTATTTAGGGGGAGGATGTAAATTATAGTGGCTCCGTAGTTAACAGGTGTTTCCCAACTGTGTGTAGACCTGTGTGTCTCTGTGCGCGGGCACGTGTAGGCGCGTGCTACGCAGCGAGTCGCCCTCTTTTTGAATCCAAGCCGTCTGTTTCTCTTTGAGGGAAACTGAGAATAATTTGTTGCGCATTTAAGAGGACTTGCACGCACACGCTTACGGGGGGGGGGAGAGTTTCCTGTAAAACACATTTCTCTCCTCTATTTCACCTTTTGTTTCTTTTCATAATGTTTTGGTAATTGTTTTATTTTAATTGCTACAATCACATTTGCTCGGATAAAAAACACAAGTTTAAAATGAGAGATTAAAACGCAAATCCGTTTTTGAAGATTAGTAATCCTATTATCATAGCATGGTTGTGGTCCATGGGTCCTTCAATAAATTTCTATCCATGCGGGCGTTTCATTAAAATCAGCCTCATCAGAGGTTTTATTGGACACCAAGTACCGGGGCCAATATGCGGCTGTTTAAGCCACATGCCCTGATCACTATGAGCGCCTTAATGCTCCAAAGCAAGAGGAACTTTCACTGAAGACCAGCGATAGAATGATTCAGTGAGGCATAACCACTGCTGTCTTCATGTAAAGAAGAAAAACTTTACTTTTATATAAATAGAGTCACTGTAGGCCTGCTGACTAACGCTCGTGACTGAGGAGGATCTAGTGGGTAATGATGGGAAAACATCTCTGGAGCTCTGCACAAATAATACGGATCAGTTTCCACGGCAGACTTTGACTGTATGTTTCATTCTTTGACTGGGATGTTTGAGAATAATTCAAGAGTCTAACCACTAGTTCTGAAAGGACATAACCAGCTTCCTCAAAAGCAATCACAAAATCAATATTTAGAGTTGTAAAAAGTTGAAATATTGCCTGCAGTGCACGGCCGCGCTGTGCAACACACCAGTGTGTGCTGAGGTTAATGTATGCGTAATGGCACTGACACACGCACGACACTGAAACAAGTGTTTTCAAGAAGCCACTTTCTTATTTGGGAACCTCGCATGTGCACAAACACACGCGCGCGTGCACACACACTTAGACAGACACTAAGTGGTATAAATGTATACGCACTCACGCGCACACGCGTAAAAGTCCGTGTCCAAAACGGAGACGGACCGTACGGTGACTTTTTCCTCTCTCTGGCTGTATTGAATTTTTTGACGCGTGGAAACGCACCGCGAGGCGCACAATCCCCGAGAAAGTTTACAGAAACGACTCGAAACCCGCGTCTTACACAGAGAGGAGCGGCGGAACGCGAAGCAGGCGTGGAAACAAACTGTGTGAGCTTCAAACAACAACAACAAAAAGACAAGTCAGTGTTACTCACCTCGCCGTGGCAGAATCCGCTTCTTCTGCAGACGACTCCTCGGTTTCCGGCTTCTTTTTTTTTTATCCTCACAACAAACGGAAAACTTTTTCTGCGGAGTGGGAATATCAGCAGCACTGGCCCTTCTGGCTCTTGCGCAGCGGCGCAGGAGATAACGGGAGGCGCTTTCTGGAAGCAAAAGTAGTTAACACCTCCCCGTTAGATTACCAAAGCGCAGCCAGAGAGGAGGACAGAGAGCGAGGGGGAGAGAGAGAGGCTGACTTTCCAAGAGCACTGTGTAAAGTGGGTATCAATAGCGCAATCGCGCGTACAGCCCCTCCGCTGAAACACCGAGAGGGACGATCAGTGGGAGGAAAGAAGTGAAGCCGGTGAGGGAGCGCAGGATCGCAGAGATGGTGGCAGCCAGTGGTGGTGTTAGGGGATGGGGTGAGGGGGGGGTGGGGGTCTCACAGTGCTCAACGGCGACGTGTGTGAGGCTGGAGCTGGGTTGCGCGAGGCTGAGCGGGGAGTGTGGGGGTGGACGGAGGAGGGAGGGGGGAGGGGAGGGGTGTCCAGAGCGCTCCGAGGTGCAGTACTGCCGCGCAGCGCTCGGGTCGCTCAATGACTGACTGACAGACACGCAGACATAGCAGCTCTCTGCTTTTTCGTGGTGAAAATTCACTTTTATGTCATAATCTGCACTCCTTACTGATATCAACGTGGGCTTTTTTCCCTTCTCTGGCCATGAAACAGGTCACACACTGCTCCCAAACAGGCAGTGGACCGCGCTCTTTCTTGCCTGAAAACAATGTGGGTCTCTCAGTTTCCTCCTGTGAGAGATCAAGTAACCGGACAGTGTAAATATCCGAGATTTGCGTCACTCTTCTGCAAGATATAATCAATGGTGACAGTATTTCTGCCATGACAAATACAGTGCTACCAAAATCTGGCTTTCTTCTTCTAGCTCCACAAAATGAAGAGTCTTTATGAGAACATTCAAGAGTGAAGGGGGGGAAAAAAGTGTTTTTAAATTTCTTGGGGTGTGTTTATCCGTGTGCATGTGTGGACACTGTTTCTCAACCCCCCCCCCCCCCCCCCCCCCAGCCTTCTGCCTCTCCCCTCTGTCTGCTGTTTCGTTCCCCTGGGTGATTTCCACTGCGCTTTGTGCGCAAAGTGAATGAATTATCCCCCTCCTCTCCCTCACTTGCTCTCTCTCCCCTCTCTTTCAGCCGTTGGAGAGACTGCTCGCCATAAAGCCAATGAAGTCCACCTCTTAACAAAAAGAGGTGGACTACCAGACACTCTTATAAAGTGCGCACTGCAGACTGAAGTTAGGGAGACAGAGGGAAGTTCACTCCACACCCGCAGCTGTGTGGCAAAGTCCCGGCATCGATCAACCATACCTTCAAAGCCATTTTCACATAAAGTATGTACAGTTTACGGGAAAAGGCCACCTCTTACTTACTATTGTACTTAAATGTGTAAAATTCCCCAAACTCAACTTCTCAGTTCGGATATTTATTTATTTTTTTTTTTTTACAGAATTGATCTCTGACATCTGTAATTGTTTTTAATCAAATTCATTTATTGACTTTTGTGTATTTTTTGTCCTTTCAATAAAATACATTTGGACTGCATTGGATTAAATTCATGACTGTACATAACCAGAGCCAAAGCTCTGACAGCTCCTTGTATGCATGTATCCTTGGATACAGTAATCTGACGGTCACTGTAAGAAACAATCATTGTCATCGTGGGAAAATAACGAGGCGCCCTCCAAAGTGGAGTTTATCCCCCAACTATTTGGGAATATTGGAATATTAAACCTGAAATGTTTCCTTTTTTTTCTTTGGAGGGAGGGGGCATGATGTGTAACCACTAGACAAAACAAAGTGTGTATGTGTGTGTTCTGAGGACAGAGTGTGTCAGACTGGGTGAGTATGAGAGACAGAGAGAAGAGAAGCCTCTTGTCCTCTGTCTTCCTCTCCACTACATCCCCCTGCTGGTCACATGTGGAACTGATAAATACTACTGAGCTACAAACTGACTTTTTTTTCTTTTGTAACTCACTTTGGGTCAGTAGCTGTAAGCAAATGGGTGGTGCTTTCATTTTCATGGTTTGGTACTGAAAGGGCAAAAAAAAGGGAACCAATACGAGTCACTATGATAAAAGCAAATATGGATTAATGGAAGGAAATTATTTTGTGTTATCAGAAAGTCCACAGGGCATGCAAAGCTAATCAAAAAATGTGTTAAACAAACCGGAACATGGGGTTAAATGTCCACCCAGTAGCATTTTACTGCAATGAACAGGACTCTTAGTGGGGAAAAAAACAATGTATTTATGGATTCAAATGACTCCTGAAACTATGATAAGTGATTTTCATAGAGAAAGAAAAGAAGATATGACAATTCATGACAATTCAGAATAATATAATAAATAAAGAAATCATCAAAGCAGAATTAGAATTAGAGGCCATCAAACGGCTGTTTTGATGCTGTTAAGATACCACAGAAATGATTCTGTAAAGGTGAAAACACTTAATATCACTAGTATATAAAACCCTGGCTGGAAAGAAGAGGCCATAAATAGTCTACATACTTTTTTACCATACCACAAAACTGGTATCTACGTTAAGTTCAAACCTTCAGATTTATCCCATCTCCAGATCTGAAGTGCCAACAAGGCTGATTCTATCTAATTTCTTGTGCTAAATGATGTCTCCCACCAACGGTTAGTTCATCATACCAGAGTGTGATTCTTTTCTCATGAACTCACACTCTGATCTGGTTTCACGCTATAAAATACCAATGTTTTAGATAACAAAGGCGTGGGAAAAGTGAAGAGGGTTGAGTGTGTGTGTGTGTGTGTGTGTGTGTGTGTGTGTGTGTGTGTGTGTGTGTGTGTGTGTGCTGGGTGGTCTCCATGCACATGAGGAGCAGTAGCAGTGCCATTAGTGGTGTGTTGTCTTGCTAATAGGCTCAGTTTGGAGTCAATGGGCTGACTGAGGAAGAGGACCATCCATGTATTAGATCCCTTTCCATTCAAAGTCTAATGCCACCCTACAGTTCAACCCTCTGATGTTTTTAAATGCTGCCTCTGTGTGTATTGACTAGGAAGCACTTTGATAGCACCTGTTTGACTGCTGAGACATCTGCACTGTTTCTTTCCCCCACTCTGGAGCTAAGACATTCCCCCTGCAGACCTCAGAGGTGGAAGGGATACTATGAATGTGAATTTTTAACATGCAGATTCTCCCAAATTGGGGGGAAAAAAACCCTTTAGTGGTATCTAACCATGCAGGTGGTCAGGATTTTATTTGCCTTGGTTTTTAAATATCTGTCTCTGCCTCCACACCAAAACACTGATGAAGAGAATGGAATTTAATTTGTGTTGCTCACTGTATTGAAACACCATATTTTAACAGAACCAAATCTTCCCAGAATTTGTGTTTTAGGATGCTGTATACGTCTCACCATGACCAGCTTTCATTGGAACTACTTTGTGCTGACTGCATGTTCGTTGGATTGGCTGGAGAAATGGCTCCAGTCTCGTGTGGACACTGGGAGTACAACCACAGTTAGATCCGCCCAAAAAAATGCTACACCACCTGATCCAGCAAGGCGCCGTGTTGATCAGTCAAGAGTAGATTATTTTCTAGTGAAAGCTAAGAAGAGATGCACCTGCCATAACTTTCCAGAGTTGTAAATCCTTGTTTACAGTATTAAAAATGGCTGTGCAGAGGTTGGGTGCTTGACATGCCTTCAAACTCATGGATCTATTCCTCTAACTGGACTTCCTGGATTGTATTTCATGTCTCATAGGTATCTGAAACATCATGCCCCCAATGGCGAGTGGGGGCAATTTCAACACAGGGTGTTTTTTGCTATGAATGCTTTCTCAATGGGAGATTGTTTCTTTACCATTTGGATGAATCAACCCCAGTACCTCTCTTTATGCAGACATTCACCAATGCCCTCCACAATTCAAATCACAAGAGTTTAAAAGCTGACTGAAATGATATATTTGGTGAGGAGTACCATATCTTTCATTGGCTCAAAAAAGCTCAGATAAAGTTGGATTATAGTAGAACAACGGCAGGTGTTTATACCAAATACAGGACTGCATTTAAAACCGCAACGATCTGCATTAAGCATGTAAAGTACAATCTAGAAAGTCAATTTGGACGAAAGGTACAGACGCACCAAATACAGTGAGGACACACCTGAATGCATGAGACCACTGAAAGCTCTGGCTGAAGGATGACGTAGTGTGACTTGAGCGTTTGGTTTTGCCTCATTGAGGCCAGGTCACAAACTACCTCATATTACAGCTAAACAGTACACTAAAATATGTTTCGAAAACATTTCAGTCGAGAAACGGGCAACACAGTAACAGAATCTTGAGAGTTGAGGACAAGTCGCGATTATGCAAATTCAGATACAGCGACTGGTCCATCAGCTCGCCACGCTGTATCCATCAAGCACCGCATGTATAGTTCTGTTCTGTACAGAAAATGAATAGGTTGACTTGACATCTGTCAACGGATCCAATGTGTCTGTATCCTAACAGATCCATGAGTCTGAAGACTTATCAGGGGCAAAAAATAATTTACAGGGGATTATATTCTGAGGAAGGATTTTACTGGTGTGGAAAGTCATCACGGCTACAATCATTCTATCTTTCATCGTGACGATCGTGAGATTAAGTTCTAAAATAACCTATCACGAATGTGTGTTTGCAAGTATTTGTTTGGCCGATGCAGTCCCTTGCCAGATGATATTGCATTTTGGCAGAAGTTGAATCAAGCTGTATCAGTGCCCTCACTGAGCCAATGCACAGGTCCCTTTCAAATGAATGAGGGGGTGCCGAGTTTCATGCAGTGCTGTCATCTGCCTGAGCGGCAGAAAGTATCAGTGAATACACTGTATGTTCCAACATGCAAGAAAGAGCTGAAAAGCCATCTTCCCCTACATCCACAATCCCAATCGCTAATGACATGAGTGTACAGCACTGTGTGTTAGCAGAACCAAGATAACACCAGGGCTTGTTCTGTTGTTCAGCAGGTTTCTCCGCGTCCATCAGAACTGAGTCACGTCCTTGTTACGAGAGCCCTGACATCTCCTCTGAAATGACAGAGTGATAATGAAAAGCCAAGCTGACAGCAGACGGCGGGGGCTGCCCTCTTACAGCCCGCTTTCACCTATGCTTGGCCGGGTTTATCCTTGAATTGAATTCTAAGTCTTCAAAACTCTAAACTAGGAGGGCTGGACTGAGGCGAGTCAAATAGAGAGGGTGTGCAAAGCTGTGGTTTTCTGCTTTGTTTGTGTTGCTCGTTGGCTCGGCTATTCTATTTGGTAAAACATAGCAATCGGGAGGGAAAAAAGGTGCTGTAGTGAAGACAGCTTCAGTTTTTTTTGAGCTGGTTGGTGTATATATATACAGATAAAGGTTTCCTTGAAGGAAACCCATGTCTATTTTATGGCTTGAACCTGTAATCCTTTGATGTTTTAAGGCAGCTCAAACTTGACCCTCCCTACCACCCAGTGACTAAAGTAATACCCTGTTAGGTCCTTTACACCACGTGGGACTTAATTCCTTAAACAAACCATGTTTGAGTGTGATTTACGGCTTATCTGGACAGGCGACGGTCATTTCTATCTTTCCTTTAATAATTTACGATTGGTGGAATTTATAGCACCGGCTCCCCAGCCGTGCATGCCGCCAAATCCATATGTCTGTAATATAATGAGATTTTAGCGCAGCAAGATTATAAATTATGGTGTGATTTGTTCTCTCGCTGTTTTGTCACGGCATATCCTTTGAGTGTGTGTGTGTGTGTGTGTGTGTGTGTGTGTGTGTGTGTGTGTAGCTTGGGGACATGGCTGGCATTTGGCTGCCATGACGCTCTAATTGCTGACGTACACACAGATAGATGGGACCTGATGGTTGGTGTCACCACTGGAGGGTGGGAGGAGAGAGGAGAAAGAGGAGAGTTGAGGGACGAAAGGGGAGCATGAGGAGAAAGAAGAAGAATAGCTGGCTGGAGGAGATGAGGAGGGGAGGAGAAAAAAGGAGGTAGAGGATGGATGGATGAAGAGACAAGTGAGGAGGAGAGATATTGTCTTGTGGCGGGAGAAGCAGCTGCCAGCAGCTACACGGCCAAGCGGTTAACCACACTGAGGGAGCCGCATTTAGAGAAAGGAAAGCAGAGGGAGGAGGGACGGAGACGCAGCCACATTCATCTCGCTCTCACATCCATTGCTCCAGGGAGCTGTTGGAAAATAAAGAATTACATGGCCCTGATCAGATTACATTACAGTACAAGTGATTACATACATTTGACTCTTGTACAAAAGAACAAAAAATGAAGGAAGGGGAAGGAAACATACATGATCTGATTAATTATGTAATTATGTGGTATTTGTTCTGGCTATGATACATGGGCAACATTCTGAGGGAAGGTAGATGGGTAATTTCATCTGTGCTTCACCGCTTGCCACTGAAACCTGCTTTAATATAAATGCTGATTTTGTGCCAGTCGTCATTTACAGACTTGACTGCTACTTAAAAACATTCTTTGTTGTTGTATTTGGTTTACATGGGGGGGGGGGCTTTTATGAGAAGTGTTAGGGTTAGGCAGCTAAATTTCCTGTTTAAGGTTAGGGAAAGATTATGGTTTTGTTCAGTTAAAAATGCAAATCCTAATTGCATGGCTAAGAGAGGACGCAAGAAGTTTAAAGCGCGATACCTTGATCTCCACGTTCTTACCTTTTGCCTTACTACATTAAAGCCACACTACTTCCTGAATTGGACGTTTGCATTGGTTGTAAATCACAAGGTGTGGAATAGACCAGTATGGACTTAATACCTCAGCTACTGGGCTGAGGGTGTCAGAGCATTGTTGCACACACGTCAATTATCTACCCGTCCTCCTCCAAAGGAGATCTTTAGCTCTCCACACATCTCAAAAACTCATGTATACGTAATCAGCATGTCATTTTGGAAGGCTCTAGAGGTTGGTGGCTTGAGGGGTAAAGCATTGATAGTGCAAATGCTTTAGTCTTGTGTTGGGTATCGTTACTAATGTCAATAGGAGCAATTAAAAAACGAACGAATCTGTCGCATGTTTGATCGTTTGGCCATAAAAAAATGAGAATTCAACCATTTGTTTTTTATTCTTAAAAATAGTATTGTGTTTAACCAACCTATTTTTCTTGTTCAGTGTAAGAACTTATTGGCCAAATCCAAAACTCGGGAATTTCTGACCTGTCTGATGTCTATTTTTCTGCACAATTAGAAATTCCTGCCATTTGGGGGATTGCTTCTACAAATCTAAGCATTTGGAAGAAATGTCCATTGTTCTTTTACAAATAACACATCTACATCCATGGATGACAACAAAAACAAGAATATCAAAAACTCGGAAAATAATACTGGTGCAAATATATGGGTTGAAATATTGTGTTGGCTTCAAGGCCGGGAACGATCAGAGTGTATTTCCTCCCTCGTCGCCCCGGTCGCTCCGTCATCTTCAAACATCCACGGGGAGTGACTTGTTATTTGCTCTGAGCTGTCTGCATGGTTTGGCTTTTTGATTAGAGAGAGACAGAAAGAAAGAGAGAGGGAGACAGAGGGAGAGAGCACAGATAGTGAAGAGAGAGACAGTCTTCAGGCACATGTCAAGCAATGTCACAGATAATCACACATCGCCTTAAAATAGCTTTGAAAATGACAGTGTTGGGGGGGCTTGGCTGAGAAGGGCGATGTTGGGGTTTAGGGGGGCGTGAGGGATGCATCAGAGCACATGTTCTGTAATTAAAGACCAGATAAAGTTAATTTCTGACAACTCCCCGGGGGAACATTTATCAGGGCCAACATATAAAAAAAATGTCTTATCGGTGGAAAAAGAGCAGAGCTGGGGGGGGAAGGGGGGGGTACATGAGTATCTAACACACATCTGCTTTGTTCTTTGAAACAGAGATAAATATAAGGGGGGTAACTATAGTGACAGATGGAGAAAGAGCAATTTCCTCAGTCAGTCAGGTGAAGATGGTGAAGTGGCCTCCTTCCCTCATCATCTACCCAGTAAAACCAGCCTATTTCATAGTCCACGTGGTCTCCACATTACTGCTTCCACTGGCGCCGTCCCTGCTGGTGCTGGGGTGATTCGAACCAGTGCAGAAATCATTGTCAAAATCTAAACTCGGGGTTGTGTACAGTAGCTGAGGTGGACCAAACAAGTGGAAATTAAACATTCAGTGCGGCAGCATTTCAATCTAGAGACCAGCATACTTGTCTTAGTCAAAATTGCTGACAAGGCACACATTAGAAGACAGTGCTAACCTCTGGTTGAAAATCAAGTATTGACTCCTATTGATTTCAGTACAGTTCTAGTGGCCATCACAGAACGACACGTACAAAAATTCTGCACTGGCTTCAACATTCAACTGTGGTGGATGACAGATATTAACAGCAGACCACTGTTCGAGCTGTGTCTCTGGCTAATCACGTGGGTATTTTAAGGCTAAACATGATCCTTTCCTAACCTAACCAAGCGGTTTCTGTGCCTAAACCTAACCAGACCTTAAGAACTGTGACTGCATTTGACATTTTTTTGGCATAAATACAGTACGACAGAATAAATAAACAGCTCAGAATTTTGTACATGCTGAGACCATTTTCATTTTTTTGTTGGAATGATTTGCCCATCGACTCTATAGCAAGCAGAAGCTGGTAGTTAAGCTAAAAATAATGTTTATTCCTGCAGACGTTTAATGGTCCGTCAAATGGGATAACAAGGACGGCTGATTTGTGGGCCTTTCTCTGCAATTACCCAGCCTTCCCACTTCCTCCCTGTTTAAATTAAACAAGCCATTGATTTTATGCTGAATATTATTGTGCCATATTCCTCAAGAGTGCTTTTGATAGAGATATGGAGTGATTGGACTCAGACACACTGAGAGAAAGACGGATATATAAAACTGAAGAGGTGAGCAGATGCGAGAGTAGGTCTGTGGGACAAAAGATCTAGTTGGGTTCACATGATTGATGTTGAACAACGAAATTTTCATATTGCAAATGAAATTTTTTGCCATACAAATTCAGAAATTCTGCTGATTCTTTCCTCTTATTGCATGTCTGAAAAAATATAGTTTAACTGTAAACAAAATCATCCAGCAGTAACTCATTTCCACAGGTCTGTGCTGTGCTCATGTATTAGGAAATGGGAATAAGTTTTCAGTCTGGTTCAGTGTTCACGCTGCTTTGAAAATGTGACGAGCCGACAGGAAGCTATACACACTGTGTGAAGCAAAATGAAGAAAATGCACCTGTGTGGCTCTTTCATGTATTTATGTGTAGACAGACATATAATACAAAAAGACAAAATTAGTTGGGAGGAGAAATTCACTTCCTCTTTTAGAGGAATTATTGATAATTGCCAAGGAAAACTTAAGGTAGACCCCCACTCATGGGGGTGCAGAAAATTAGCATATTGGCTTAGGAGGAATGTATATTATGATCATACCACTGAAACTGACAAGTAGACACTAAAGAAGAAGAAGGAGTTTAAATTCACAAGGATCACACAAAGCAGGTAGTTACAGCACAACCGCAGGAACTAGACATCATAGATTCAGAGAATATGAATTGATCTGACAGCCTAACATATCACACTGCAGGGAAACAGAACCCCAGTCTCAGCGCTGCTGCTGAGCACCTGTGAGGTCATCCACACTGTTTGGGTCTGAAGCAGACAGCAGGAATTATTCTGCTAGCGCATCTCCCAATGTGTGACTATGAAAAGTAGGAATACGGTGTGTGTTTTGTGCCTGTGAAAATGCAACGTTATGTTTATATAACATTAGAACAGAGAATCGTCACCCTCTGGCTGACTCTTCACCTTCAATCCCCAGAAATCTTGGCTTCTGGACTCCACCACAGCATGCTTGGGCTTACTGACCATCTTATGATGTCTTAAACAGATAAGTTTCTCAGCCTGCATTTAACGACTTCCCACTGCATCAGGTGAGAGAGCAGATGTGGAACCATAGCAAAGACAGTAAGGCCAAAGGGATAAAAAAGACACGACAAGCAAATTAATTAAATCTACAGAGTCCAGATTCAGACCACAGATCATTCACTCCGTAACACACACACCTTGTGATTTAAGCTAAAAATAACATGACTCCTGGCCTGCCTGCTGGAGGTGCATGCAATCACTCAGTACGGCCAGTAAATTCTGATTTCTCTTCCACTGTGTTAGTCATGCTTCTGCAGGCGATTACGTTTCATTGTTGTGTTTGAAGGAAAAATGAGATCACCTTTGACAGGTTCATCATGGAGGCCTTCGAGAGGCATTTTGCCTGACTTGGCAGCCTGACAGTCAGAGACTCTATTAGCCATGTGTTTTCATCCCAAACACAGGACTGTGTTCCCCAGGTTTCCAAGCACATGCACCCAAGCAAACGGTGCAATCACTAAGGAGTGAAGATTACACAGAGAAGTCAAGTGACAAATTCAAGTGGCCAGAAGAAATATCAATTCATTTAGGACCAGTGAGCAGCAAGCCAGCTGTCAGAGAGAGAGGGAGAGAGAGATCAAAAGGGCTTACCCCTGATATGACAGATGCATTAGAGACGAGAGCAAGACAGTTAATTTTGTGTGTCTGAGAGTGAGTGAGTGAGTGTGTGTGTGTGTGTGTGTGTGTGTGTGTGTGTGTGTGTGTGTGTGTGTGTGTGTGTTCCGTCCGCGGCATCACCAGTGTGTGTCTTCAACCAGTCGAGTGGTTAGACTTATCCATTGTGTTTAAGAATAACAAAGGCAGATAAATGTGAGCATGGTGAGCTCAACATGGACTGAATCTCTTCAAAGATAAAATCCACCCTGTAAGTGTGACCACTGATAAAACACAAGCACTGGGTTTAAAGACTTCATTCTTGGCTTTTGTTGTTTAGCATATTCACATGTGAAACTGGCCCAGTGTAATAATAGAGTAGGATCTCCAGATATTTCCTGTGCAGCTACAGAGGATTTTAAATTGATCAAACTGGTTTGACCACAATCCCTACATCAACTGTGCTTACACTGTCTGATTCACTTTGTCATATGAGCGATGGTGCCTGAAAATCCTGTCCTGTCTGACTTTTACAGGTGTTGTCCAGGACTCTGTGACATCACTGCTGGGTGTGGTTACAGACCCAACACAGCACGCTGCTGGATGTTGTCACTGTATTTCAGCTGTTTCGTTCACTGTCATAGAGAGTGGGGGTTGTGGTGAGCAGAGGGTTTGCAGTGCAGATGGCTTTGCTGGAATGTGTGAAAAGAAGAAGACTATACTGAGACTTTTTCCAACCTGCAGAAACAAGCAGGTGATGCCCACTCATAAGACTTCTCCACAGCTCCATAGCTGCTGTAGCTCCAACATCTAGATACATTTCTGACGAGGTGCACGTCAGCCTCAGTGCAGCCTACTGTATCGTCTCAGAGTCCACCAGTGTAGGTATGGCATAAGCCAAAAACACATATCCAGCTCAACTCTGATGGAACTGATCACTGCCATTTTAGACAAAGCATGTAATTCCACCGGGCGTATACCATCTCCATTGCAGAAGTGCCCAAGAAGCAGCTCTCTGCTCTGCTCTGCAGAGAATGCAAGAGTGTATTTTTGACGGGTGATGCATCAATATGCACAGAGCAAATTGAACAGGAGGTCGGACACAGGAACAGTGTAGAGAATATTACATTTACAAAATAAAACACTCTGTGCAGACTCCAGATTGCACATCAACAATAAATACAACTAAAGCAGACAAAAAAGAAACCATTTAACTATGAAGCCTACTTAAAGACGGTAGAAGCACAAATATCAGGGCAAAAATGAACCAAGCAGCAAAATCGGAGCACGTCAACTCAGTCAAGTGGGCCAAACGCTCCTGGTGGGGTTTGCGTGGAAGACAGAGCAAAAACATGCTGCAGACGCGAAATCCCTGCGACATTTGAGCTGAAAGGAGCCAGTTAATGTGGTGCAGCTATCTGATCAGGAAGCCTCATGGAAGCTTACCTGTGGAGGTGCATCCAGCTGGGAGACCACAGCGCACATCCAGAACACACTGAAGAGATTCTGAATCCCATCTGGCATCTGCTGAGACAGGACTGCCACCATGAGCCACACCTGGAGACCAGAGGACAACCACAGCTGAAGTGAACATTCGCTGGTTGATTAATGGTATTTTTAATTCGGTATTGCACTGAGCTACATTGTTGCAGATCACACTTTATGCGGTCCTGTTGCTCCGTGCATGAATTGTATGTATGTAAGTTAATCCATAGTTTATTGATCTTCACCCATGTTTATAGCATTCATCTTGAATAAGAATCAAGCCATAGTCTAATTCATGTTTTATAGTTAACATACTGTCATTGTAGTAAACATGTTTGTCCATAACGGCTGTGTGATTGAACTAATAGTAAAATCAGAGCAGCGCTGCCTATAATGGGAATGGTGCTGCTTATGGCTAAATCAATATTCATGTATATATTAAGCCAATATTTCGTGAGAGGCAATTACCGCTGTAGTGAAATGGTGTCGTTGTTTGTGAAACCAAATGACTTGAAAGTGCGGACCACTTTGATGAGGCCTTTTCAAGGTGATCTCAGGACATTTTTATGTGTCACTTCTTCCCTCCTCTCCTCCCGTCTCTCTCTCTCTCTCTCTCTCTCTCTCTCTCTCTCTCTCTCTCGCGTCTTTGATGAAAGAAAAGAAGTGTACAGATGTTGAAGTGTGCTGACATGTCCTTGCGGAGGGATTTCAACCATGATGCTAATAACAATAATTAGCTCCTAAGTGTTTGTGGAGGGGGAGGTAGAGACATGAATATTCCCTCATTGTGTGTGTATGTGTGTGTGTGTGTGTGTGTGTGTGTGTGTGTGTGTGTGTGTGTGTGTGTGAGTGTTCCAGGACAAATGGCTTCCCTGTGTCTTTTTAAAAGGACAAATTAACCATAATTGCTTGTTTCAGAGGTCTGGGGATGAAGGCAGCTTTTTGCTACTTCATTATGCCAATTTTAACTCTCCCAGATCTCTCTCTCTCTCACACACACACACACACACACACACCATTGAATCTATTAACAACATAATATTGTGACTATTTATGAGCAACACAGCAATTAAATTGAATCAGAGTACATTTACTTAATAATGAAAATTGCTGAGTTACGAAGGATAGCAACTGAAATAGCACTCAATGCAACTGTTTATGAGTAAAACTCCTATTTAAATGATTAGAGGTTAAAATGTTGAGCTGACACAAGCCAACAATCCCACTGTTTAATTGAAACACGATGACATTTCTACATTTTATCTTTTACTTGGAGTGAATGCATAGGAACTAAATCCACACACCACTTAAAGCAATCAAGGGGAGGAAATTTTCTGATGTGCAAAGACAGACTCTGCCATCAGCTTTGATTAGTGTTACAGTCCGTCTTTCTTGGCTGTTAGATATTTGAGAAATTATTATTAATAACAAAATAATTTCCACAGATTAACCCCATTCTGGCTTTATTCCTGATCCCCTGGCCTTCAGGAAATTGATCCAGGGAAAGATTGATGGCTCTCCTGCTGTTTTAAAGCGTTTGTCCTTGCTGGTCTGTTTTTTTCTTTTCCTCTTCTATTGTACTGGAGTTCCGTTTCAGACGTCTGTTAAATGAAGCAGACGTATCTCTGAATGTGACATTGAAACAAACTCAAAGAGATTTTTCATTTGGATCTGCTGTGGATTATTAGCATTAAGAGAAGGAAGGTATGATGGAACAGACAGGGCCTTTGTAACTTTTTGTCTCAGCCATATTCACTCTTTGGTCATACGTACGCTGGTTTCATTCAGGTGCAATGCAAACATCGTGTCGGGGGGGAGGTGAGGAGGCTGACATTCTCCTGAGTGTGTGCATAGGGTAGCCTCGAACAGAACATACACATCAAAACAACCCCACAATTCAACACCATGAGGTCCCCTAGCGAAAAAACCTAAATTTATAATGAATACGAGTAACTCATATTCATAAACCTCAGTCTGTCAGACAAAGTTTTTTTTTGTACGCAACATTGTCTCACTTCTGTCTCTGACGTCTTCTCCCCTCAGCCTGCAATTTTATCTTTGCAGGTCAATGTTGAATGTCCCTGGTTGCACAGGCTAGAGAAAGGTGATGCTGCCATCGTGGTAAGTGTGTTTCAGCTCAAGGATGACGAGAAAGTTGGACAGAAAGCAGCAGATGCCCTCATTATCCACAGGGGAAGAAACCTGATTTTTAGAGATAAGAAAGGACGTCATTGCTGAGTGTCAGAGTTGACAGAAAAGGAAAAACGATGTGTGGTGTTAAGGCATAATATCACACTGGCGATATGTATTGAGTAATGTGTACAAACTGTGTTTTTAACATGTTGGCTGGACCATTAATACAATTCTGACTCAGAAATGAAAAAAACACGTGGGCAAATTAAGCACATAAAGGCTACAGGTAGGAGCAACAAAATTTGTCTGTCCTTTCTCATCTTTTGTGAATTTAGCATAAGCAAGGAACCTCTTCCACTGTGGCCCTCTGGGATACGAAGCTCCAGCCAGGGCTTCACATATAGGGTCTACCCCATGCTCTGTGGGGTATCTAAGTCCTTAAAGAGCCTCATCTTCAAGGTCCTTGGGGTCAGCCAGAACCTTGAAAAAACATGGCCCAGATGCCCCATGGGATATGGAGTTCCTGATGGGTTCCTACCTTGTAGCTAAAGAATTGTAAATGTTGACCGATAGGTTATCAGTTAGTCACCTCGGTGTCACTGTGGAGGATTTCCATTTCCTTTAAGAGCCTGAATGAGGTCTGCACAAACATGAGCAGATGGATGGATGAATGGGAGAGAGTGAGTCACGCAGAGAAAGAGAAAGAGCATCCTTATTTATTGTTCATGCATTTTTAAACAGCAGACCAGCGGGGTCAAATGAGTAAACAGGATTTAACCCGAGGGCAAGAAGAAAGGAGGAAGGAGAGCAGGAGAGGTGGACAAATTGGATGTGTCAGTGTGGATGGGGAGAGAGGAACCATGAAGTGTTGGTGTTTGTGGGAAAAGCATCAGCGCTTACAAATCTTTGATATTTAGGGATCTACAGCAGCACCTCTTTTAACTGCAGCCTGCAGGAGAAAGAGATTTCAGAAAAAAAACATCTTCATTTGAAAAAAATTTGGCTCCCGTGTCTCATGACAAAACTTTGAACTTCTATCATCCCATTTGTTTCCCTTCTTGTTAAATCTTTAGAACTGCAAATACACAGCATTAAAGATGCTGGTGTGACACCTGTGTAGTTTTGGGGGATAGCGGGGTCAAACTTACGTGTCTCGACCTCTGACCCTTGACCTTCACACACAAACGCACACATAAACAAAAATGCACACCTACACACACAGCCTCAAGCATATGACTCTGACTGATGTCGTTGAGATTAGCTATACATCTCTGCAGGGAGCAGCAGCCAGCGCTGAGTGTGTGTGAGACAGAGTGAGGGAGTGTGTGTGCGGGAGAGAGAAGGTCTGCATTGATTTGACAAACAGAGGAAGACAAGAAGACTATGGTGACCTTTGGCCTTCTGTGTGTGTGTGTGTGTGTGTGTGTATGGGCATGACAATGACTGAGTGATGTCCTGTGTGTGTGATTCTTTTCCTGTGTTTTGCAGTATCATGCTGCTGTGTACGTGCTGTGAATCAGGAGCTCATTTCATGAAAACTATTTGTTTCGTTAGGCTCAGAGAATCACCACATAAAACACACACACACACACACACACACACACACACACACACACACTTGTGAAATGCTGTTTCTTAAGACTTTCCTCCCAGGATGAACAAGCATCAGTCCGTTCAGGAAGTGCTTCAAAACATCTGTTTGCATCGAAGTGTGAACACTGACCTTCAACACTGGAGACCACTGTTTCTTTCCCATTTTCATCTGAAAGTCACATTTGAAAAAAAAAAAAGAACAAAAAAACAAAAAACAACATTTTAAGCATGACCACGATCATGCCCCAACCTTAACCACATGGTTATTATTGTAACTACGGGCACAAAGCTTAACAAAGTAGTCATTTCAACCCAAGCCACTGTGTTTTCTTAGCCGTAATAAGTGTTTATTTTAACCCAAACCATGACGTGTCCCTAAACCCAACCAAATCATTTTTTGCCTAAACCAAACCAAACATTAACCATAGTATTATTAAACCATGGTATTTCTAACAGTATGGGAAGAATCAGAGGACTGAGGCTGTCCTGCTGGGAGGGACGTCAGACCTGAAAAGGCTTGTGTGTGTCGCTCTGGAGGGCATGGACCAATGACGCGTTTACACATAAATCAGATGTTTCCATTTGTGATGAACCTTGAAATCATTTGCCAAACAGTGGGTTCATTAGTTTAACATTTCTTGCCATTATTTTCCTCCTTTTCTGCTGTTGTAGCTGTTGGTGTTCGTGCCATAAACTGCCTCCAATCATTCAGAGAATTTTACCCGCAAAGACTGACCAAACTAAAAAACCAGAGGAGCACTGCCTTCATTAGAATGACCAGAAACGTGCACATCCGAGATGCGAGTCCATGTGGCCACCTCCGCCCCTCACCCTCATCTCCGTTGCCATGGCACTGAAGTGTGATTAGAACTCTGGCTAACCAACATGGCTGACGATATTGACTTCCTGTCTAGTTCATGCAAACAGGATGTGACAGATTTAATTTGTTTGTCAGCCCACCTTAATTTAAACAGAAAGCTGGAAGCCAGCGAGAGGCAGAGACTGAGGGAGGCCAGGAGTGACAGAGAATTCTGATTGGCTTACCTGCAGTTAAAATGAGCGGCGTTTGTGTGTTATTTGTAGGTGAGCATGTTAGTTGCAGGTGTTTACCCTTTGATTTTAGTGGTTTCCTTCCACAATATCACCTTATATTACCATGAATACACAGAAGGAGTGTGTGTGTAGCTTCTAACTCCCTTTCTCTCCTTTTTCAGTGCATGCACAAATGCCACAAGGTAGAAATATGGTAAATATAAAGCAGAGAGTATGCGAGGAAGAGGGAAAGGGAAAGAGTTAGAGATGTGGCGAATATGTAAGAATAGACAAATGCATGAAGTGGGAAACAGAGAAAAGATGGAGAGGGGAGAAAGCATGGCAGATTAAGCGGGAGTGACTTGATCGAGACATGATGGTGAAGGTAACAAAGTCTGAGAGAGAAGCTCAGGGAGAGGAACAGAGCGGAGAGACGGATAGGAAGAGGAGTGATGAAAGGGGAGGAAGAGGAGGGCGAATCCACCTAACGGACAGCTTCATGATCGAGCATGAACCACGTGGACGAGCTGGACTCGTGTGTGTGTCTGAGAGACGATCCTGATGGTGGTAGAGAGCGCGAGTGTGACAGTGAATACAGAGGGCTGCATTATTGTTTAAATCATTGATCTTTTCACTCTCTCCGTCTCTCTCTCTCCTCCTGTCTATGTATCTAACTTGCTCTTTCTCTTCTATGCTCTTCCTCTTTTCAATCTGGCTTTCTTCTCCACCTCAGATATTTGTGTGACAGTCCCACAGGCAGCCTGTCTTCTTGTCTTTGTTCTCATCCTTCCCTTTCTGACACTCATGTTTTCTGTTCATTTTCACATTTTGTCCTCTCTCAGCCTGTTTCTCCTTTTTGTCTTTTTCTTATAGTTGTTGTTATTCCCAGGCTCTGAAGCTGTACATGGCTCCTCATCGCCTGCACTCATTTATTGCCGTTTACTAAAGGCACTGTTACCAACTGCCTGTTCCACTGACGGCTGCCGGCGGAGCTGTGGCTGTGTTTCCTCAGTTTACACGTTGGATGCTATTTTGACCATGAACATACCTGCAGATAAATGCATACCTTGATCTTCTCATACCTGAGTCGTCATCTTGTTTGGTAGATAACCCTGCTCACATGAATGTGTGTTCTAATATCAGCAATGTGCTATTGATCCTAGCCCTGCTGTGTCAGCTTTAAATCAGCTCTTATGGCAAAATTAATCATTAGTCATACTTCTATGTTCTGATTCATGCCTGAAAAATGTATATGATGACTTCTTCTGAATAACAGCAGAGATGGACATTAACAGATGTCAGTTTTTTTGAGACAATGCTGATTAATGACAGTGACCGGTAAATGGTCAGCATTGATCAAATGGTACTTATAGTCCACATTTGTCCCGCTGATGAATGCTACTGCATCTCTAACCCTCTAACCCCATGAGCACCCAAGCTGTGCCCCCCCCCCATCTTAGTCCAGAGGTTTTAGATGTGGATCTTCATCCTCCATGAGATTCAGTCTCTCCTCTTGTCATCATCCTCCCACATCTATTGAGATCCGATTCTTATATTAACTTATTAAATATATATCTGACATAATGAAATAACAGCTGTGATCTGACACACCTTGTTCGTCACTTGATACAAATGCTGGAGGTCCTGGTTCAAAAATTTAAAAATTTAATTTTTAAGACCGATCACTCTGTTGGCGCTACAGAAAGGAGTCATAGAGAGGAGCACAAAAGATATCTGAGTGAGCACAGACACAGCAGCAGAGTTTAGTTTTGGCCTGTTCTCAAGTACTCAGAGAATGAACACTAATTAGCATCAGCTGATATGATCTGAGATGATCCTGTGAAAGTAACAGTCAGTGCTGGATGAAACTGAGAAGCTGCTACCTGAGTGTTCTGCACACTGTTATTTGCTAATAGTAACTGCCGCAGAAGCTCAGCAAATCCGTGCATTTTGCCGACCTCAGTGTCTGAACTCAATAGTGCACGCAAGCAATAAACATTCACACGCTCTACTTTTCCATCTCATATATAAGAGAATGCTTGCACTGTAAAGCTCCTCGCGGTGAAGGAGAGCAGCTTTGCAACTTCAAGACTGGGTTTAAAAAAAAAGTTCCAGACAAACCACATAAGACGGGTAACACAAAAAGTAAGCCACAAGCACACAGCAGTGGGGTCTGTGGGAGCCCAAACACAAGAATCCCACTAATATACTGTGTGGTAGTTTTAAATGGCAGTGACAGAGGAGTCCATCCATTGGATAATCCCAAAGGAACACTTTTGTTTCAGCACTTCGCTTCGTACATGAATCCTTTTTATTGTCATCTTCCTCTCGTGCAGACCTCAGCACATCTCTTGCCAGGTGTAGAACATCTCATCCCAGCATTATTTTGGTAGCCAGACGGAAAGTCGCCTTCCACCACGCCAACACACCGCCACAAGGCTGTGCTTCTGGTTTGTTACCACGGAGACAAGCACGCAGAGCGACGGTTGCTGTTTGGCGGCGATGCTTGTCTTGGCAGGGAAATGGCCAACGCTGAGGTCGAGTGACAGCCAGACACACACACTCTCTCTCTCCTTAAGGCTCAACAGGGAAGGCGGGTGTGGGGGGGCTGCGCGTGTGTGTGAGTGTGTGTGACAGTGTTAAGCAGGCGAGGATGACAGTGACGTGACACTGGTGAAATAATTATGAGTCCAAAACAGGGCTGACAGGGAGCAGCCCGTGCCCTTCAACTATCTGTCAACTGTCATTAACATAGAGCCCTGATACACAGCCCGAGGGTAGGGGGGAGGGAGGGGGGGGGGAGAGAGAGAGAGAGAGAGAGAAACTACAGAGGAGGACACAGCCAAAATGAGCCATCTCAAAAAGCCATTTTTATCTAGAATAGAGTCGTAAAAATATTTGTTTTAAGATAAGTTATAGGGAATCAGATCATCCAATTGGTCAGATTTGACTTGTTTAAACTGTTTGGAATGACTTGAAGAAGAAATATTAAAGGGAAACATATAAAAGAAAGAGAAAGAGAAAGAGAAAGGGAAGAGGGGAATGTGAAGACTGAGAGACAGGAAAGGACAAGATAAAGAGCAGGATGGGCCTCGATGGGCAGCGAGCTACCACACAGGGTGCTGGCCTGATCATCGGGAACAGGTTAGGGTTCAGTGGCGTGGCATTTCGACATGTGGGCAGGAGGAGGTGGGGATCGAACCCCCAACCCTGTGATTGGTGGACGACCTGCTCTACCTTCTGAACCAAAACCCAGATGGTGGCAGCGGTTAACCCCTCAGTTATATGGTCATTAATATGAGTACAATAAATGCTTATACATGTAAAATAATACTGTACTAGGCTTAACTTCTGTGTTGTGTAACTGAGGAATAAAAAGATGTGGCATTTGCTGTGTCCATTCAGCTTAGAGACAAACAACAACACTGTGAAATGTTTACAGTCATGTCATTCTGGTCTGTGTGTGTGTGGCCTCAGGCCTTGTGAAAATGGCCCCAGAAGTCATCTCTTCACTAATGTGTGGATATCACTTTTTGGGACAGAAAAATACCAAAGGTCATGGACAAGAGCCCCGTGTGTGAATGTGTGTGTGTAAAAGCATAGTTTCCTCTTACTCTCTGTAAGATCTGATGGAAATAACAAGGACAGTGATACTCAAGAAGCAGACAGCAGCTTTAAAATCAGAAAGGTTAAAGTTCCTCTCCCAGCACTGATTAAAAACTCACCTCTGTTCATCAAAAATACGCATTCAGAACTTTTTTCTATGACAAAAATCTCTTTGTGTCTTAAAATGGCTTTGATGTAAGTCCACACCTCTGCCTTCATTTAGTGCGTGGCCTGTATCTCCACCCACCCCTCCACCACTTGCCTCAAACTCAGGGTACATGCTCACCTTCTACTCTGCCATCGAACACACACACTTCTACTTGTGTCTTAATTCTTGAGTCGATGCTCCGTTTGAGCAACTGAACTCATGATCTAATGTTATCTCCTGCATTACGTCACCTGGGGGCACACACCGATTTCCATCTTCTACATCAGGATAAGTGTGTGCATGCATTGTTGCACGGTTGTAAATACCTTGTGTTTGAGTTTTACTCTCACTCTGGAAAGCTGGACTCAACCACGAACGATGAAAACTACCATAAAGAGGTAAATACAGAACGCAAACATATGTGATGCAACAGGAACCAGAAGAGGAGAAGCTTTGATATGGTGTGCAATTCTTAAAATCTGACAAAAATAAGAGACTAAGAATAATAATCTGCCCTGGTTGTCTGCCTACTGGTCCACTGATGTATGCAGGCTGGTGGTGAATCATTTTCTACTGTTTCACCAGTACTTTTAGCACCATGTAGGTACACATGATAATTAACAGCTCTTCTAACCAACGTAACTCTCATTCTTAAGGTGATGGGGGATCATGGTTGCTGGATTTTGACATCAGTGTCCGGAGCTTGAAGGTGTGTTCCAGCTGCAGCTGAATGGCGTGGTAATTTTAGCAACTCATTGAATATGCTGCACGTGAAAAACACCAGCATAAAAACTCAAAGTGCATCACTTCATCATATTTCAGTAAAATAAGCAATGTTGCCAATTTTCCAATTGGATGTGAATTTCCCATTTCAAAGGCTAAAATTTACAATAACAAAGCAGAGTCTCACAGTTAGAGACGTGGCTGTCAAGCGGCCGTCCCCATGAGATCGCTTTCTTCTGCTGTAAATGTGTGTGAAAGTGTTTCTGTAGCAGGCTGTGGATTGATATGTGGATTAGGCGAAGGCCCGGGTGAAATATGTCAGAGAATACCGTTACCAAGAGTCAGGATGTAAAACGCCTCAGTGTACATAACTCTTCTTAACGGGAGTAAATCCCTCCTCAAAACAAGAAGACGCAGTACATTTCGCAACAGTGTATTTGGAAATAAATCTCACATGATGCACCATGAAACACTCAAAGAGACGACGAGAGAGGCGAAGTTAAGGAGAAAAAACGGAGAGAGATGAGAGGGGGATTTATGGACAGGGGCGATATCCCAGTGCCTAAGATGAGCCAAATGGCCAACAACAGAGTGACGGACTGAAAACACAAATAAAGAGTCATTTTTATGATGTGAATGGATCGGTTCCCTGGAAGACACTTGGCTGGATTTTATTTGGTCACGGCTTTGGCCCGAGCCAGTACATATTTCTGTTTTATGAAGAGACTCAACGGCTAAGACAGCGGCTAACAGAGTGGTGCGAACTCTCTCACCTCGTTTGGATTGGTAGAAAAAAAACAGGAGGAAGGAGAAGAAAAAGCAGGTGAGAGACAAAGAGACAAAAAGACAGAGGACAGTGACACATAAAACACAGCAGAATCAAGCTTTCACAGTATGTACCTGAGTCTGCTGCTCTCAAATACACACAAACACATCAACGCTCACACACAGGTACACACAAACAGAAACATTCACGATCACTAGAGAAGACAAGCTGTACTTAGACAGCAAGACAGCAAGACAGCCTCGTCCCTTTGTCATTTTTCTGTGTTGAGTAAATGAAAACATGCTAGATCTACTGACCAATCACAGCTTTCCATTCGTTGCTTCCACAACTGACCCCGAAGATGGCTTCAGGTCATTTTCACATCTTATTAAAACTGCTCTTGAGTCCCTATTAATCTATATATATATATATATATTTATCTTAGTTATTTAATTGTACCTTTAAAGCTCTTTGTAACAGAACTTTGATAATATGTGTTCCTGATGTGTTCTTGTCAACTTGATTGAACTGGATCGTCTCGTCGTAACAGTCTCACATCTCATCAATTATTAACTATTTAAAACTACTTTTTTTCTTGAGCACCCCACAACTTTTCCCATCCCAACTTGTTTGAAATGTGCTGCTGACATCAAATTCAGAGTAAGCATATATTTAGTAAAAGCCATGAAGCTGCTAAGTAGTTACGTCAGTCCTTGTCTTCATGGAAGCATTCGGACAGGAGGTGAGTCACAGCATTGTAAAACAAATTCCTGCAGCTGGTAAAATAGTCATCACTGTAAAATTAATTGCACCTGTCGGCTGGATCTTTGACAGCGGACATGTGACAGTTGCTGCTTTCAGCGTGAAAACCCTGCTGAAAGCAGCGACGACTCAATCTCTTCCTCTGCCTTTCATACAGTATCTCTTTCAATCTCTCACACATATGCTAATCGTTCTCTCTCATTTGCATCCTAATGATTTCACTCTTCCTTTTTACCTTCGTCCGATCCCTCTATTAAGTTCTCTGCCGCTCGCGCTCCCTCCCTGTCTTTGTGTAGGTGTCTTCTGACTTTTCTGTCTGCGTGTCACTCGTAGGCTTTTTTTTTTTTTTTTATGGAGGTTATTATTTGATACCAAGGGGTGGGATTGCAATAGTTTATGATTGATCTCTCACAGGAAAGCCACATGTGTCAGTCATGGAATAAAATACAGAAGGAAAAAAGCAGGAAAGCAGCAAATAAATAAAGGAAAGAGAAGAGTGCAGGAGCACAGAGCGGCTGATTTTTGAAAAAAAACTGATGTAGAAAAAAATTATTACTGTCAAAGTAAGTGCATGAGTGTGTAATCACTGCGGCCTGTTTCATTAACAGCCATAGTTGAGTTTGTAATCAGATATTCACACCTACAGCATTTACAGTGTTACCCTATAGTGTGTATATGAGAGGCGTGGTCGCTTCTGTGTGTGTGTAAAATGCTTTTTTTCCTCCCTATGCTCTCGGCTCTTGCTGGTTACACTATAATTCAGCTCTGCTCTTGTGTGTTGTCTCTCTCGCTGGAGAGCTAATAAGCAACAAATGCACAAAGCAATAAATTAATGGTGTGGATAATTAACCAGCAGTGTGGCTGGAGATGCATGACAGGGTACCAGCCACCATTAGGGAACCTACAATCATAGTATGTGTGTGTGTGTGTCTGTCTGCGGTTATTTCAGGGACTTGGCTGTGTGTGATTTTGAAAAGAACGATTCAGTTAAGCTTGTTAAAAAAAAAAAAAAAAATCATGAGGCACAAAGACACTTATGTACAGAGCTGCCATGTTCACATCATTAGGAGGTTACTGTAAATGCCTCTTCCTATTTGTACATACTGTTCACGTTCAGATCCAAGTGCAAAGAGGTCTCATTTATTTCCAGAAAACTCCAGCTTGCCAGAAATAATAGTGTCTAAAAACAATTCAATCATCCAACTCTGTCATGCATTTGTAGCTCAACATCATCCTCAGAGTGTGAATTTCACTCACAGCTAATCATCATCTGGACGAGTCCAGTGTCATCGTGAACTTTTACCTGATGAGAAAGCAGAAACAACTCTGTCCACTAAACTAAACTATTGTTTCAAGCAGCTTATTTTGTAGTATCTTGAAGTTTTCGGTGACTCGTTGAACCTCGCGATTTCACTATTTTGCATCAGCTGTCACAAAGACAAATTGCCACTTGCGTCATCGCGACGTAGAGGGACATTAAGATATCAAATGACACAACTCAAACTGAAAACTGTGTGTGTAAGGATTGTTTCTCCAAGTTGCAGCCATCATTCTATCAGTCAGCACTCTCCTTCCTCATAATGAGCCATGCTTGCTCACCTGGAGTGAAGGCGTGTGTAACTTACGTGGCTTTACTCTGTTGCTATCCTGATGGTCAGACTTAATTGCCATTTCCTTTCACTGCACTCGTTCAGCCTGACACTGTGTTCATGCAAGCCTAGCACTGTTTGGGAAGGGCCGTTTGGTTTGTTTTGCACTAACGAGTCCTTTCTGTAATTTTCAGCTGACATGGAAGCTGCAGTCCTGGTTGCTAGTGGTGGTTAACTTGAAAGAGTACTCCACTGGTTTAGCATTGCACTCCTCCAACACTGTCAGGCTTATGAATGGATCTGAAAAAAAGGATCAAAATCAATGCAGCAGAGCCAGAGATATCGTCCTTCTTCATGGTCAAAACCTGAGGCCTACATTACCCAAACACTGACAGGTCAGTCCAATACGTCCATGGTTTCTGCCTCACACCACTTGCTTCAAGCAGAGATTAGCAGCAAGCTACAGATTTCTGGTAAGCCTAGTTCTTTCTAACTCCAGAGCCGGACTTGCTCTGCATTTTCAAACTTGTAGTTTTCAGCCCCAACTGATGCCGACTCAAGTGACATCACTTGAGTCAATTAATCAGACTTCACACAGCTCCCTCTGGAGCAACTTTTAGCACTTTCTTTAGCACTTCCCAACACCTGTAAAGACACTCTGATGCGTACAATTGTTGCAGTTTCCCTTTAACATAGAAGCATTTTTGGCCCAATTTCTTTTTCCCAGATAATAATGAAAGCATGCTGTGCAGCATCTGTGTGCATCAGTACAAAAAAGCCCTCTTCCTGTTTAGACTGAGGGCTCAATCTTTGTGATGTAACTCACGGATAAGCAGAGGAAAACTGATATCAGCGTAGTAGTAAAAATGCTGACTTAACTGCCCATCTCCTGAAAACTAGTCTTAAACACTTGCAGTAAATGTAGAGAAGGAGTGGAATCAAAGAAATACAGGTCCGACTACAGCAGCACACAAGTGAACAAATGTAATGTGCATACATCACATTAGCCTGGTAGTAGATCTGAAGAGCAGTGGACAGGCTTCAAGAATTGGCCCATCACACCAGTTCGCTGAGATGGATTCACAACCGGCTCAAAGTGTCCAGCAACGATTGAAAAGGTCACTCATGTCTCCGCTGCGCCCCTCAACGTCCTGTACGCCTCAGCCTCTAATCTGAATAGTGTGTGTGTGCTGTGTGGAATCTGAATAGCAATAAGGCTGCCTGATAGATTGATGCATAACAGCAAGGAGCATGCAGAGCAGACAGGCTATTTTGGTGTCAACTCCCTTTATTTTCCAGCTGGCCCCATTTCATTCAGCCACTTCAGATGTTGTAGGGCTGATACAGGGCTTTGAGGCTGGGAAATGACTTTGATCAAAGTTGGATTCTGTGGCTTCAGTGCGCCTGGCGGTGGGGTTTGACATTTGATTTTGTACCTCTGTTGTTTATGCTAAAAGGAAAACGTGGTTTCGCTGCATACTCTCTGCTCCACGACCTGCTCAACACCTCTCTGATCACAAAATCTTAAAAAATGAGATCCTTCAAATTTCTGCCACCAACCCAGTAGAACAGAGGTGAATGAAATTTAGCTGCTTGGGAAATGTAATCAGTTACTTATCAGTCCCTCAATGAATTCCTCGGTTTTCAGTAGAGGCTGGATACCTCCCTACACCTCCAGCCCAAGCTGGCATGTCCTGGACCAACCTCTCCACTAAACACACAGTAAGACCGTAAATGTACCAACACCAAAAAAAAGTTACAATTACAGCTACTCATTCCAGTTATGCTTCGCTGTTTTCAAGAATTACTGGAACTATTAACTTCAAACTGATTTTCAGATTCAGTAATTATGTAATCCCAGATTACTCATTACAAATAACAGTAATCACATTAAAAGCCCGAAGGGTTAGCATGATGGGCATTTCAGCATCCCTCCACGTCCACAAGGGTCTCCATAGTACACACAACATGTCCATGTATTTGGGACAAAACAGAACAACTTGCACATCTGAGGTCCATTTTAAAAATATTAGCACTTTATAACAGGAATGCATTACTGCCCAACACTGTGCACAGCATCAAAAATATATATTTTCAAAAAGTCAACAGCAGCTTGTCATGCAGAAAAACTGTCGTTGTTACTAGATAGAAGTAGTCCCTTAGAAATCAGATGACAGTAAGGTCCAAGCATTATCCAGAGGAACAGGGACTGTCTGTGTGGTGAGGGTGTTGTCGGTGAGGTTTTGTAATCAGAAATGTATTCAACTTCACTTAAAAATGGCCAAATAAAACAAAGTATCTGCATGAATCCTTTTTTTGCATTGAACAAGGGGACAAGCAGGACATAAAAGCATATAAAGCCTAAAAAACCCAGCAAAGATCCATTTTTCCAGGTTGACTGTGACATTGCGGCCTGGACACTAGATCAGGAATGATGCACTTCTCTGGCCGACAACACAAATGTTCTCAGTAAATCAGAGAGATTAGAGGAATTCAGTGGAAACAGTAAGCCTGGAATTCCAGGAACAGGTTTACCATCTTCATTTCCTCCTCTTCACCCTCCTCTTCACTGCTCTGAAGCCGGCATGCTGTGTCGCCTTTGGCACAATTACTAGGACTTTGAGGGAGAGCAGTGAGGACTGGACTATCCTTTAACAATTACCAGCTGCTGTGAATATTAAAATAATATTAAAATGTCTGCCTCCATCTACAGTCCTGTCCTGATTGCTATCTTAACCTCTGACTGGGGTGGGGGGGGGGTCCGGTCTGCTCGGAAACACCAACAAGACTGAGAGCAGCCGCACTTTAATTCTTCCGCCTGTGATTTCTGGATAATAGGGAGGATGGATAATATATGCGTGGCAGATATTGCTGCCTGGGATATAATGTGTAGCTAATGTGTGTACATGTATGCACACACTACAGTGAACACACACACCCCCACACACACACATTTAATAATCTCTGCAACTGAATAGGATGGGTAGAGAGGGAACGCAGCAATACAGAGCTATTATATTTGAATCATCATGGATCTCACTCACACACACACACACGCACACACACACACACACACACACACACACACACACAGTTCTAATCCTCTCTGATAGAAATACCGATGTGTCAAAGCCATGAGGGCAACTCTTAAATCAAGCTGTGCGGATACAGAGGGCAGGAAGGATGGATAGATGGTGTGGAATGAAGGACAGAGGGAAGGATGGAGGGGTTTTGGGTGGGGGGGATGGATAGAGAGAGGGTCCAAGCAAGTTTTGCACTGTTTAGTGTAACATACAAAAGCAGAAAAAAAAATAATATACAACCTTTCCTCCCCTGATATGACATATTGTTTTGCTCACACTTGAACTTCAAACTGGTATTAAAAGTAACCCTGCAATGCGCCCTCCCACACAGACACACACACAGACACACACACACACACACACACACACACACACACACACACACACACACACACTCTGAGTTACATCCTGCAGCCCAACTCCCCATTCAGACTCATCTCAGCAGGTGACAAAGATGTGACAACCAGTTTGTATCCACAGTCCTTCAGCGGACATGAAAACAGCATGACACTGATTAAAGCAAATACAGAGATGTGCACAGGTCCACACACAGGCTACACACACACACACACGCAACAATCTGCTTAACGGTTGAAATGTAATATTACAATACAGATCTCAGAGGGGGGAAAAAAAGGCTGTAATTTGTGGTGGTGCTAATAAATCACACAGATATTATGAGAGCAGGGATTGAGACAGAGGAGAGGAGAGAGACTTTTTAATTATGACTTACACATCAAACTCAAAATACGTCTCAGGGGAGTGTGCATAATGATTTCTTCCCCTTCTTTTCGTCTTGGTGGAGCTGGGGGATCTTGATTTTTTTATTATCACTATTTGCGCGATTAAATGAATCAACAAGACAGAGACACAGCGCAACAGTCAGTGGAGAAGATAAGGAGCCAGGAGCCCTCAGCAAAGTCTGCATCCTGTACTAGAAAAGAGCAGGTTAGACTTTTACAAACCAAGAGCTCTACAAATTCCTCTGGGGTTCCTCACATGTATATGTCAATGCCACTTTATTATACGTGTTCACAAAGCTAGTTGTATAAAACATAACGCTAAAGATAAACAAAGACATAACAGGAGAGACCAGCCAAAGGGATCCTTCACTGACATGTGTACTCGTATAAACCTAATCCCTTACTACTGACTGATTACTGACATCATTAATTAAAGAAAGTAAAGTAATTAATGGCAACTTTCAAGGAGTGGTAAAAAAAAAAAAAAAAAAAAAAAGTTTA
Source organism: Chaetodon auriga (assembly GCF_051107435.1). Classification (NCBI taxonomy): domain Eukaryota; kingdom Metazoa; phylum Chordata; class Actinopteri; order Chaetodontiformes; family Chaetodontidae; genus Chaetodon; species Chaetodon auriga. Next base: position 6,559,380 of record NC_135085.1, on the reverse strand, counting down.
TCTTGAGTAAAGGTCCTAAAATTAGGTAAATTACATGTTTACATGTGCAAAGTTTCTAGTAACGTTAGCTACATCTAAAATTTCACTTAAGTGCAGTACTGAAGATACATTCCACAATTCTTATAATATTCCCACTATTGCAGAGTGTCCACCCTCATACCTACAGTCTTAACAAGACTAATCTGTCCTAATCTGTCTTGCTTGCCTTCCTTCTTTTCCACTTCTAGCATCATGCTGTCATGCTGTTAGGTGGAGGAGATTGACCATTTATCACTGGGATGCTGTATAGTTCTTACTGTGCTCCTCACTCTACTCACTTTAGCCTGAACTTTAGCTCCTAAACCTTGGTTTGCTTGCCGGTATATATTGTCTTTGTGGCTTTTGGTATTTAAAATGTGTTAATGTTGTTTTAATGGCTAATTCTATAAGTGGCTCAAGGAAAAGTGGTTGAAAATTGGCCATTCGGACAGCACTGGCTCATCTACCATTATGATTAATAATCAATGAGAACTGTTCTTGTAAAAATAATAGATGAAAAAATAAAGTTTCTTACTTTCCAATGACTGTATTTATCGTGGTATTTGTCGATTTAGGCTGTGTGGTGGCAGCATTACTTTTGCACATAAATAAAACGTGTAACAACCACAATTTTAGGTCATGCCTAATGTTTTTTTATTATTTGACTTCAGGTGATTATAATTTGGTATCAATTGTGTTGGCTGTCAGCGGGACCCGTGCATATTTACTATCATCAAGGCCCAGAGTTTCAGTCTTTATTTACTGTGTGTGAGTTAATGTCCAGCCTCTTAAATGTCCAATAAAGTCAAATAAACTAAAGGAAATGCACAAAAGCAAATAGTCCAAGAGTGTCCATATCCTATGAAAACTTTTCATATTACATCCTGATAATGCAAGGTCTTCACCACAGTAGGCCACAATAGAAACACACACACACACACACACACACACACACACACACACACGCACAGACCACATCAGACTTCCCCTCTTTTTCTTTCTTTACCCCTAATTCCCTCACACTTCACCCCTCTGCTCCCCCTCCCTCCTCCCCACCATGCCTTTTGTTCTGTGCACTCCTATTTATCACGGTGTGAAGGTTGAAAGAGATATTATTATGGGGTGTCGGGCTGGAGAGAGGAGACAGGGGTAGCCACATGGATCGCGTGGGGAGAACGCAGGGCTAATGACGGGAGGACAGGCTTGGTCAGTGGCCTGTGGTACCTGCTGGATGTGATAGATGGAGAGCGGAGAGGGGGGAGGAGGGGAGGGAGGGAGGGAGGAGGGCAGGGAGTCCTTTCTCTGCCTGTACATGGATTTTATTTTATTGTTTCGAGGAAATGACTTTGGAGCATTTCTTCCATGGAAGTATGGTGTGGTAAGAAGAGACTGTATCTACATGGTGGCTGTACTTGACTTGCTATCGCTCATGGATGCGTGTGTATATGTGTGTGTGTGTGTGTGTGTGTGTGTGTGTGTGTGTGTGTGTGTGAGGAGGGTGTGCGGTGGAAGTTATTTAGTCCTACAGTAATAAAATAAAAATGAACTTTTAGTTTAATTCATCCTCCATTTCTAAACCTCAGCACTTTAAACTTAAAAAAACATTTTGTGATTGTTCCTGTGTATCAGTGGGTGCACATTCAGAATTACAACTAAATATACAATCTTAATAGTTTGAATGCCCCCACTGCTTTCATAAATTACAACAAACAGAACTCAAAGTGGCAGGTGGACTTCTGCGGTTATACTGTCTTGACAGTGACTCATAAGATAGCATCCACTACAGTAACTACAGTCACCCATAGCACTACTAGAGAAACACTTAAATGGCTCTTGTAGGGAGTAATGAGTATTGTGCCACAGAGCAGTCAAAAGAATGGCTGAGTCTGCAAACTCTGGGTTACGTTCACTGATAATGTTCTTCTACATTCAATGCCAAAGGTTTTAAACAAAACTAAGCTACGGTGATGATGGTGGCTATGTGACTAAAACACGTGATCAAGGAGGTTGGGGAAAGACTGTGGTTACAGTTGAAAGGGTGAACATTAACTGCAAGTCTGTGAGAGGAGATGAACTATGGTCTCCTGCATGAAAGTGAAACACGCAGAGGGACGAGCTACCCATGCACCGCCCTGACCCAACACACGCTTACTTTCCAACATGCTACATGAAATGCATGTTACTTCATGCACAACCCTGTCTCCTACAATATGTCTCTGTTTCTTTAAGAGAGTGAAGCACATTGATCAGAGAGGTTTTAGTGAAATGCAAATCATGTTGTGTCTTGTGATTCAAGTCACTGCAGACTTTTCCTGTATTAAACCAGACCATGATTAACATACCCACAGGCATACATACCAACATAAGCATAACTATCAAAAAATATAAATAACTATGAGCGGATATTGTATTTTGGTTAGATATTGTGGTGGATGATTAATTATCATTTCCTCATCAGGTTTCCATTCAAAACATATTTGCTGGTACAAAATAGTTGGCGTTGGAGTTGCTCTGCATTGTTAGTGAAGCTTGGCATTAGACTTAAATCAAGAGGCGTGAAAGTTGCCCAATATGGATGGAATTCAAAGAGATACTGGGCTGCGATTTCTCTCAGATGGAGCACCACCTGGCCCCAGATGTGCTGTGTAATAGTTAATGAGTGATACATAGACATGGCCAGTTGGTGATCCAGCCTCTGTCAAAGGACAGAAAAGCAAGCTAAACACATCTGACCAACTTTCCTTGAACTGTATATATATAAATGATCATATTACTTCATAACTATTTTATTGTTTTTGTGTACTCAGTGTACTTTAGAAAAGCATTCAGATTGGAGCAGTTTCATTTCCTGTACAATAAAGAAATTACAAAATGTTTCCAGCGTTAATATTTGACCACTCTGCTCTTGCTATAATAACCCAAATGTAATAAAATCAGTTTCCCCCATCTGCTTTGTATGCCCATTTATTTGGTGCAATTACATGCTTTCTGCATAATACTGTATTTACATAATGCTTCTAATGATAATATTAGGCCACTTTTGCTTGTGCTTTTGTTATTAGCAGCAAAAGAGCTGGAAAAGAGAAATAAATTGCAATAATTATCCATGATGTGTAATAATCATAAATATTTGATCAAAATAAAATCTTCAACCTCGTCTCAGGAATGACAGTGGATGGGTTAATTGTTCAGAAAAGCAGCATTTGTTTTCGTTTGTCTTATGAAAAATTAAGCGCAGCAAAAATCATTAACTTTGCCATTCATTTAATCTCACGTTGTACACTTTGTAAATAGATAAAAAAAAAATACATTACCTTTCCCTCTGCTCACACGCACAAGTGCAGCGTTGTCTAGAAACAATCTAACAAAGAAGGCAGATGAATATAAAGGCTGGGTATCAGACTATTCATCACTAGATGATTACCGGCTGACAGCAGTAATTGAAAAACACTTATTGGAGTGATTGGGGAGGAGGGCTGGTTCAGTCCCATCAGACAAAATAACCCTGTGAGGGTAAGACAAGTCTAAAGGTTATGATAAATGGACATATTTTCAAAGGCAACCTTCAGGTTTGTCTGGTTTTTTTCTGAGAAACACATCTTAATGACAAATAAACCTTCCCTTCAGCGACGCACAAGGAAGTAACTTCTGCAAAAAGGGTCATTAATAATGAGCCAATTCAACTCTTTTAGGTTTATGAATTATTGTTCTAAACAGATTCTTCCAGTGGGTTTCTATCATTCAACATATTATCTTTGTGTATGTATATCCAACATAAAAATAAAGGCTTGATGATCAGAACAAACTATAGTTCAACTTGACTTCACTTGAAGTAATTCAGGTGTTGTTTCCTTCATGTAATAGGTCAGGTAATAAAAAACAAAATTCTATCATGAGGAGCAATGATCAGTGACTGACAACACACATTATGTATGTTAACACACACACACACAGTTTCTTTGGTGGTGACAGAGCGGAGCACTGTTGTTGCAACACACTGCACACTAGGACTGATACGAGGTTTGCAACACTGGGCCACCCTTTGGATTCTAATTGCTTGTTTTTTCGTTTCGTTGTGATCATTATTTTACTGGTTGACTAAATTTATGAGCCATTTCTTGCCCACATTGCTCTATGGGGTAACTATGCAGGTCCGTTCATCCATCACTTGGATTCAGACTGAAATATCTGGAAAAATATTGAATAGGTTGCCAAGTAAGTTTGTGCAGGAACTCACGGTCCCCAGAGGACGATCCTCACTGAAGCTAGCGATCCCCTAACGTTTCCTCCAGCACTGCCATGAGGTTAAGATTTCTGGTTTAGTGTCAAGTTCCATTCATAAAAACCAACCAGACACTGGAAATTTGAATCTTTAAACTCTACACAGACTCTACACACCAGCTGGTCTAAAAGAACAGACTCAGGCTAACTTAATGCAGCAGTTGTAAAGCATGACTCCAGCTTTAAAGGAAATAAATCCCTGATCATTTCTTCGTGATCTTTGAGCTCTGTTGTCATGAGAGAAGCTGCACGATCAGTTGCAGTTAGGTAAAACCGTAAAGTCGTTTACTTTTAGCAGCCAAGAGCTATGTCCCCCATTCCCTGAATTTTTCACTTTTTCATGCAGAATTTGATTGAGGACTTTTTATGCACAGTGAGTGTGTCTTTCTATCTGTAATGTTGGTATTAGCCTCCCTCTCTCCCTCTCTCTCTTTTTCCCTTCCCTGTAATATTTCACGCCCTCCCCTCCTTACAGTAGCTCCTGTGCCAACATATCTATCAGGATGCTCTTACTTAAGATGCCATCCATCTCTCTGAGCCAGCTCTCCCTGATATTCAACACGGCCAATACTTAACACTGCTTTTTAACCAACTAAGACATCATCATTACTTTGAGGGATAGGGTCTCTCTGAGTGAGTTGTCCTCCTATTTCATCCCTCCTTCAACACATTCTTTCGTCCTCTCCCGACTCTCTCATCCTCTGTCATTCTCATCTCTTTTATCTCTCTTGAGAGGTTTCGATCACTTCATGTCCTGTCCTCTGCAATGTCTTGTCCTGTGTAATGAGGGTCTTGTACCATTACATGCCTGCAGTGTCCTGTCCCGCCCATATCTGTGTCTTGTTCCATATAATGTGCGCACTTCATCATTAGGCGGCTATTGTCTTGTCATGCAACATCTTGTACGTGTGTGCACTTATCAACGAAGCACTTATTGGATCGTCACCGTTTCACACACTTGGAAGAAACTGCCACTGTTGTGAACAGCTAATGTTTACATGCAGTTGATGATAAAGTATTTATGGAATGTACTTTCCACTTGGTATTTGCTGGCTTTGTATCCTGTACATTAATATAATTTATTCCATTGCACGTGATTGGTTGGTAAAAGTGGTCGTGTTTAATTCTGGGAAAATTTGAGCTTAACATATATTTAAGTGCAAGCAAAATGCCTTTTCCACAGCCAATATTTCAACTTGTCACAGCAGGAAAATCATAGTGTAAGTAATAATGTTAATTAAGGCTCCATTCCATTTAGGTGTATTACTCTGTCAGTACGTGCAACAGCAGGTCCCTGGCACAGAAAGTCTTGATTGGAATCCACAGTCCTCAACAAAAATACATTCCAAATATTTATCGGAAGCTAAGATGAGGTGTCAGCTGTCTGTGTTAATCAGATCAAGTGGTTGTCGTCCAAAGTTACAGTCTTTTTAGTGCCAAATTCCATCTTTGTGTTACTGTCCCTCCACTGCTGCCCAGCACAGAACCTCTGTAACTTTGGAAGATGCCCACTTGGTTTGATTATCTTAGACTGCTGAAGTCTCAAAATAACTATAACATCACGTGTCCCCCCCATCCCTTTCATTGAGACCACCTTTGGAAAGGATCTTTTAATGTAAAGTATGAAAAGACGTAATATGGAGTCCTGGAGGTGCCACTGAGAAAAAGTCATTGTGCTTCCGATTTAAAAATCTGCACTCTTGATTTATTATAGCTCGGTCTCCTGTCTGAAACAAAGCGACAAAGCCACTCCTGAATGAAAAATATACAATGGACAATCGATGTACAGGTGAACTGCTGCCTCTGCACACAGAATAACATCTGAATGTCCACACTGCCACTTCACTGACTAGTGGAACAAGTTTGTGATGTGGTGTGAGTCTGCGTATGACACATCAATGTAAAAAAAAAAAAAAAACCTTAAGTTGGTCGCTGTGCAGAGGCAACTTACACAGCTAGTGTATATTTTTCAAACAACAACAAAAAAAAAGTTTTTCCATAACATTGACAGAAGGCATAACCACCTATTTGATGTACATTACCCTCCAGCACAGCAGGTGGCAGTATGTAAAACATAGCTAACATCTAGTGATGAGAAGTCATTCACTCAAAGGAGACGTGCCAACAAAACAAGACGAAGACGAACAAGAAGAACAAGATGAGAGTGATAGAGTTCCTGCCAAAAAGGCTAAAAGTTTATGCACCAGATGGGAAGAGTCTTTCCTCTGTCAAAGTCATGCTTTTTCTAAAGTATGTCACATGGATTTTAGTGCATCACACGAAGGAAAAGTGACAATCTGCCAAACATTAGCACACCCAAGAGAAGCAGAAACACGCTCTGCCAATGACTGCATTTATACTCTCCCATCCATTTCCACCATCGCCCTCTCCTGCCTTGCAAGCAGCCTCTCTCAAAATCACAACTGAAGCGCACTGTGTAAGTGATGTGTACATGTCCTTCAAGTAATACATAAATAAACTAAGTGCTGAATTGATATGCCCTTTTGTGTTTTCATGTATATAATGCAGGGACATTCACATCATTATCTATCTAAATGCATTTCAGGGGCTGTTGAGTATGTCCACTAAGGTCACACCACATTTTCACAGATTCTTGCTCATCTGCTACACATCCAGGCATTTCTGCAGCACACAAAATCCAGATGCTACACAAGTGAGACGCACTTTTTTTCCAGAGGGGGACAGAAGACTCATAGTGAGCTTCATCACATGGTGAAACAGCGATCACCTCAAGCTCAATGAGCTCGTGGTGGATTACACCTGTATGCCCATGAGTGTGCAAGTTCACTGCGAGAAACCAAACACAGAGTCAAAGTCCTTTTATATGTTCACATGCTGATTCTGACAGAAAGTTGTAGCCATGACAGTAGACAGTGCTTCAAATATGAATGCAATAACCGCATGTGCATGTTTGAATGTTAGCGGCAGAATGATAATAAACGGCCATGCCAGCTACAATGACAGCATCTAAACCGTCTTCTTGTTTTTAATTGTTCATACTTTCTATCTTTATTACACTCCTCCATCCATTTCTCCTCGACTCTCTCTTTCTGCCTCTCTCTCCCGATATGCATGTTGTAGATCATCTCATCTCGCCTCCCACTTTGTCTGAGGGAAGCTGACAGACCACAGATGGCTGCCTTTGATCTGCCATAACGAGGTTCCCCACGTCAAATTACAAGGGAACAGACAGGAGAAGATGGAGACACTGAAGCACAAGACAAAAAAGATAAAATAAATAAAGAACGCAGTAGACCCGGGGCTCGGGAACACGCGGCCCTGTGATCACAGCAAATGAGACCCTCGTCATTTGATCACTTTATCAAAAGAGACGTCACTACTACCTTTGGAGATGAAGAAGAAACAAAGAAATTTAAAAAAAAAAAAAAAAAGAAACATTGATGAAATGCTACGCAATCTATTTCAATAGGTCTGTTGTAATTACACCTGAAGACTTTGGAAAAAAGACAAAGAAAGAGAAAATTAGATTTCAAGCATAATGGTTAAACTTTTCAGGTCCAGGTTTTGTAGCACTGAAATACAGTCAGAAAGTGAATATGCACCCATGATGCCTCATACTGACAGCAAAGATTCTCCAACAGCTTTCTTCAGTTTAGTCTTTTTGAGACGGAGAAAACATCATGTGGTCGAGGATAGTTTGGGCTTGTAGACTATAAATTTATGGCAGAAAGCCCCTGTTACAAAGGAGGTGGCCATCCGTGACACATACATGGAATAACAAAGAGGCACTGTCCAGCTGCATTATGGGAATTGTAGGATGTAATGTTTTTGAGGTTGAGTCATAATAGGGAGTGAAAGCGAGGAAATGTCTGCCTCTGCTGCTGTTCTATGACTGTTCTTCTGTTTGGTTTCTCTTTCGCTTGCAGGTCCTCAAACTTCATGGCAGTTGAACTGCTGGAGTTAAACAGCTACAGCACTAAAGATCGTTTTGATCCGTTGGGTAAATTCGATAGATGACAATGTTGAAATGAAAATGCATATGTGCAGATGTGGTTATGTGATATTGTTTTTCAAAAACCTGTATTCAACTTTATGAATCCTTCTGTGAATTGTAAAATATTAACAAATAAAAGCACATTTCCTCCATTCGCAAGAAAAGGTTAGAGGCTATAAACACACATTTCCATCAAATTTTTCAAATCTGACATGAAAATCTGAAAAACAAAAAAACAAAAAAAAAAAAAAAGCTTTTCTTCCCACACTCAACAGTCTCATACTGTAGTTTTTTACAACAGACATCTTAACTCAGCACTGGTGCAGCCAAGGACTCCAGTAACTGTATTTCATTTGGGTTTAGTCTGAGCATTCTGCTATTTTGAGCTTGCTGACTCACACCTTAACGTGACAGAGCCAGAGACTTTGCCTTTCCTGTTATGACAAGTCAAAGCCTTTACTGTCTCTGACAATGTTTTTTTTTTAGGAACTGAGCCAAAAACAGCATTTTTAGTGATTTTGATGAGAAATAAACCCTCAGAGGACAACCATCAAAAAAGACGAAAACTAATATGAGACTAATTTCTTCATTTTACGTAGAGATCCGAAACTCTACAACATATATTTTCTGCTAGGCTTATTACTAATTACTTGTGCTTCATGTATTAACCTCATGAAAAGCTGTTTTCAGTGTCATAAAGTCAACTCTTCTCCTGCAAGTTAATGTCTATCGTTTCATTTTGAGTCAAACTAGCCTGCCTGCTTGCTTCCTCTCAGTTCCTGCAGTGCACTTCTCGTTCCCTCTCACTCTCTCAGCCTATGAATATGGAGTGATGGGCCTGCCCAAAGCGTGGCTCGGTCACTGTTACACTGTTAAGAAGCAGCCATTTGAAAACATGGTCAATATAGCTCTTGCTCTCCCTTTCGCTCCCTCTCTCTCTCTCTCTGTCAGGATCTTGGCAGATCGTGGGAGGTGCTAATGGAAAAGCTCCTGCTCCTGTTCCCCTTGTTCACCACACTAATGTGAAAGGCACCATCCATGTTACAGCTGTGTGTTGCCACGACCAGGACGCCCTGTCATAGTCCACTGGTCACCGAGCTAATGGGCCGACCCCAGAAGAGAAAGACAGATGGAGGGAAAAGGCGAGTGTTGCTGAGGACAGAAAAGCGAGAAAGCTCCTTTAACCAGTACTCACCAACTAATCTGAAAAATATTTCAAGAGAAACCACATCTTTGCATTTACTGAAAACCATCCTGAGTGTCACAGAGCGCTGCATATTAAGTCAAATGAACCCATAATCACATAAAGCAAAAGTGATCTTCAGAGAGCAACATTTTCTGCACATTGTGAATGACTTGTTTTCCAGAGATGAAGTGATGAGTCAGTTAACGGATCAGTAACACACACCTGCACACATTTTAGTAATGGATTAACCTTTTCTGTCACAACTCAAGCAAAAATGCCAAACATCCTCTGTTTTCAGTGGCTCAGATTGAAGGATTTGTTGCCTCTACATCACTGGAAATTGAAAATCTTTTGATTTTCAACTATTTATTACTATTATCTATTTATTATTAAATAATAATAATACAATGAGGAAATAAACATTGATTTTAGAGATGTGCCTGTTTTATTCAACACATTTGGGACACTAAATTATCTGGTGAGGCATTCAGCGAATAACATATTGCCTCAATAAAAACCTTGTTGCTTCTTTTTTGTTTTCATTAATCTCTATCTGAAAAGTGTTGGAATTATGTATGAGTATGTATTAGCAATAAACTTATTTAAACAGCACAATAGCAAGGGATACTCTATCATAGGTGTGTGTGTGTGTGTGCGTGTGTGTGTGTGTGTGTCTAGGTATTCATATAGGAGACGCTGCCAGAGTCTGACAGCATTTCTTGTTTCTTTTGCATATTTCTTAGTAACCATGAACCTGGGAAGCCTCTATCGTCTATCTGCCATCACCTTTGTGGTCACAACACACACACACACACACACACACACACACACACACAAGAAAGCCTGCAGTAGTAATTCTGAACAAGACAAGTCTGTCCATTCCTTCTCCTCTTCTTTCCAACTGGACTACAGCTTCAAACAACCCTCCTCAGAGTTTGTCACATACTGAACCACTATCAGACTCTAACCCACCACTGCAATCACTGTATGTGTGTGTCTGTGTGTGTGTGTGTGTGTGTGTGTGTCTCCGTATGTCTCCTCACACCCCTCATCATAAGCTCTGGAGACAGTGGTCTCCCTTAACGACACTCTCCCACTCTCCCCTGTTGGACTCGGTGCTACTGAACAAACAAGTCTCAGTTTGTCAGACCCAAACCGAAGTGTAGCCGAGTGTTGGACAGCAGAGGACCGAACCAGCCGGTGACACGTCGCACAATCCCCCTACCACACTCGCCTGTAGACAGGCGGAAGGTGTGGTAGAAAACACAAAGCTGCAGAGGCTATGAACTCTGTTCTTCTTCCAGGTACTGCATAAATTCTTTAAAGAATAACTCCCGTTTATTTCAACTTCAATCTCATGTTCTCAGCAATTTGAGAAATCATTCTATATTTGGACGACCTGGAGGTACATCGAAACCATTTTGTAAAGGCTATTCTAAATAAACAGAGGACATGACACGACTCTTTCAACAGACCAAGTGGTGCTCCCCATGACGAGCACTCTAATCTCTATGTTTAACATGAGTGAAGTGCCCTGCTCATGCAGCTTTAAAAGCTGTTTTGAGGTAATATCTGGAAGATATTCAGGTCCTGATTTGACAGAAACATGCAGGACAAATCATCTGTTTGCACAGTGGAAGCGAACCAAAGTCTGAGCAGGAGAAAGAGAGTTAAGTGGATAATATCTGAGCCATGGGGTCCTAACAGTGGCTGAGGAGGCCAAGGTGGGTTTACTTATGATATTGTGCAGTTCAAGTGTGGCTTGTGAGCTTTATCGTTGGCCTTCTGCTTCTCTCATCATTCTTACTATTTTTGTTATTGTGTTCTATCTAAAGCAGATATGCCCGACAATAATCTTGCAAAAATAGGTAGGTCACGGTGTTAGCCCCTTAGCCTCGAGGTGGAAAACTTCAATGGCGAGCAATCAGATTGAAGCCAGCACATTCATGTGTTGAGTGGTTTTAAAAGGCTTGCATTAACCTGCCGTAACACAAACCAGAGACGGGCAGGCCAGCGGAATATCAGGTGGAAAAGCTGTTTCTGTCTATCATACACTCTCCATTGTTGCCACTTTTACTCTCTCCTCCCCCCTCCACCACCCCTCTCTTCTAACTGGCTCCACTCTCTCATTCTCTGTCACACTCTCTCTGTCTCTCTGACAATTGCGTTATTTGGCCTTATCGAGGAATATGAAACGCTGTGGCGCGACATCTCCGCGCCGAGCCCAACAGATATGCCAATTCATTTCGCAGCCGGCGATTTGACAAGCTAGACTGCTCCTCTTGAAAGACATCATTCAAGCGCACAGCCACCGCCACCGATCCCCACTCCCTTCCCCTCTCTCTCTCCCTCTTTCTCTCTCCCCCTCTACCTTCTCCTTTCCCCTCCCTCCTTTATCCCGCTTTCTCCATTCCATCTCCCGCTCTCCTTGTTGCAATCTGTAGAGCTTCGCCTCTTAAGATTGAAAAGGGCTCTCGGCCCACGACAAAAAGCCTGAAAAGAACAGGGGAGCAAAAAAAAAAAAAAAAAACATACCCCCTCCTCTATGTCCCTCCCTCTGTCACACTCCTTCATAAGGAAAAAAAAAAAGTATTGAAAATATAAAATGATGGGGTGGTGGAGGGAGGCAAGCAGGTGATAACATTGTGGATATTAGGGGTGGAATTGCGGAAGATGAGGAAGGAGAGTGAGAGCAGTGTGGAGGAGAGACAGAAAAGGAGAGAGAGAGAGAGAGAGAGAGAGAGGAGAGGAGGAGAGGAGGAGAGGAGATTGGTGCCTTAAGCTGCGGGTGTTTGAGGGGATGACACAGCCACTAATACAAGTGTTTAAATATTTGATGCAGGGAGGGATAAAGCGGGATCGTCTCGCCACGGAATTGAGTGTCAAGACGAGAATCTATTAGAGAATCTTTGTGTGTGTGTGTGTGTGTGTGTGTGTGTGTGTGTGTGTGTGTGTGTGTTTGTGTGCGAATACAAGGCAGATTTGACAGTGTGGCGGAGCAGAGCAAAGCCAATTCAACCCCCCTCGCTCCAACCCAACACCACTTCAACCCCCAGTCCCTGTTTCCACCACCAGCACCCCACCTTCTCTTCACTTAAATGTTTTTCTGCCGTGCTTCAGTAGATGCTGATTATCACGTCTTTTGGAATGGAGCTTTTTGGGCAAGGAGCGAGGCAGACAGCGTGTGAGGGAGAGACTCGGAGATAGAGAGACCATGGTGCAATCTTTGAGGGTGACAAAATACTGTGGGGGCCCTGTGCGTGAGAGCGAGTGCTCCTAGACTGTCTCGCATGTCCTTGGACACTCGGGCGGTGTCTGAAATCACTCCGTTTGATACCTGATACGCTGCATTTAGCCTCTGTCATTTTATTTGTGTGTCCAAAATCCTAAATGAAATTTGAGTGAAATTTAATGAAGCATGAAAAAATGGAAGGAAAAAAAAGAGTCACAGCATTGCAATACACAACTTTTTGCTGACAATGCTCATCACATTTGATACCGCTTTATTTCTACAAACCCACAAGTTCTTAATTTCCTGAACGTTTCTTGAAAGAACGATTAAATTTGCAAATAATTTAAAGAAAAACTGTTGAGTCTAAAAACAGCTGCAGAGATCAAAGGAATTTCCTTTAAAGCACTGCTCTACTTAAACACAAGTGAAAAAGTAATCCTCATTCATTTATTAATTGAAACTGTGAATTGTTTCTACACTTGACGTTGAATTTGATGCTTGGTTGTAGATAAATGCACATTTTTCAGCTCACTTGCTGTGTACTGACTCTTGGTTTGGCCAGTTTTGTATTTGATGAGAATTAACTGGAAATCTAACCAGGGTTCTAAATTAACACCCGCCAACCCGCCAAATGCGGGTTAAAATTCATATTGGCGGGTGTAAATAAAAACTTACTAGCCAATTTGGCCGGTAATGCATTAGGCAATCATGTCAGTCAGAGCCGCTCTACAGTTCTCGGTCATTTGTCCCCCTGACAGTCCGTCCTACATTTCCCATGAACACTGTCGTAATGCTACGTGATGACGTACAAGACGCCCATTGGCTGTGCGCAGGCACACTACAGTCTGTAGTGCAACCGGCGCGAGAAACCACGGAAACGCAAACACGAAGAAGAAGAAGAAGAATGAACGGCGGCGTATGAACTGTAAAAAAGGAGACTGAGCTAGCTAAAAGTAAAAAGTAAAGTTAAACTAAATGCGTGGTTGGGACAGACGTCTGGGGGCGAGAAGAGGAAGGAGGCAGGGGATGAGAATGTCGACAAAGCGTGCGAAACGAAGAAAAGAAAGTTTAACGCTAAATGGCTGACAGGTCGTGAGTGGCTTGTGTTTGATCACGAAAATGCCGTCATGTTTTGTAAGGACTGCCGCATGTTCATGAAAGAAAAAAACAAGACGAATAATTTTGTTGTGGGGACTAATAATTTTAAAGTCGAGGCAGTAAAGGACCATGAGAGTGCCCGAAGTCATCAGGAGAGCCTAAGGAGTCTGCAGTACTGACTGCTGCACTATTTGTGTTTTCTAGTTGTACATACATAATTCAATTTATTACCAATGCAATTTTTTGCAAGTGTTTAAGTCATGGCTGTTACTTATATATATTTCTTATTAAAGAAGGAAAGCAGAAACACTTTAAGTTGAAAGGAAAAATACATTTTATTAGGAATGTAATGATACTAAATACTTACTAGAAAAATGTCTTCTATAAAATAATTAATCTGACAGCATTTTTTGTTTGTATAAATTAAATGTTTGCACTTTCTGTGTATATTTTGTTTCATGTGTTGTACTTTCTGTGCATTTTTCATGCCAACAATGTAAATAAAATGATCAAATGTATTCAGTGGCACTCATAATCTCTTATTTTCACCGGGAAAAAATTTGGCTAGTGGAAATTCTGATTGGCTGGTAACTTTAGAAGGTCACCAGCCACATTGGCTGGTGATCAAAAAAGTTAATTTAGAACCCTGAATCTAACCATTGAGCATCATGTCTGTTTAATACAAGCATATTAAAAATCACACAGTTCTTTCCAGGAAATTTCAGAGGAAAATGTAGAGACACTTTTAGGAACTTCTGAACCTCTAAAAGGTGATTTGAGACACAGCAGGAAGGAAAAGTGTCAATCCAAATACAAGATAACCTGTATGTTATCCAGTTATATGGACTGCTGAAGAACTCCACCTGTTCGATCCTAATAATGAACTCTTAACGAAGCAAACGCATCATTAATAACAACAAATAGCTACAATGTCAACAACAGCAAAACAGTCTCTTTTATCACGTCAAACCTTTTTTCCTCTCTCACTGCCACTCAGTCATGATGTTTAGAACATATTAAATTCAACGAAGAAACAACACACACACACACACACACACACACACACACACACACACACCTCAATCTCTCCTCACTATTCTTTGATTGAGGGCTTGTGGCCTGGTCAGCAGTGAAACCAGGCCACAGTCCACTCTCACCTGGGTATAGGTAGGGGTGTGTGTGTGTGTGTGTGTGTGTGTGTGTGTGTGTGTGTGTGTGTGTGTGTGTGTGTCTGCCTTTTAGCTGTCTAGACAGGGCCGAGTGCCACTTTAACCTGTGTGTAATGAGGGCATGGTGGAACATTGTTAGGGAATAAAGCTTGTTACTTTTAGTCCAAACACACTCGCTAGCACACAAAAATGCACACACATACACACACGCCACACAGATACACGCACACACACTTCATCCAAACAAGCCTTAGCTAACACTGGGTCAGGGTTGACCAACACCATTGACTCCAATTTCATCTTGCTCTGTAGCGAGGGTCTGCTTGTTTTCTTTCTCTTTCTCTCTTTCATAACGCAAGAAAGTAACAGCTGATCGGCCCGGTGTACGCACATGGCTTGAAGGCAAATCACAAGGTAAACAAATGTATCTTTGAGAATGTCCCTCCATATCCATGTGACTATGAGTTTTACATTTTAGGCATTTAATAAGAGGAACCATGCAGCTTTAATAACATCACTAACATCACAGACCACCCACATCAGTCAGCTGTCATAACGCTCCATTATCAAGTTCTTGTACAATTAAATATATACTCATAATATTCATGGGATACATCCACATTAAAGTGTACAATCCTCATTCCAAAAAAAAAGTCCAGTTATGTCCTCTGTATTTTTCTGGGAATTTGAGTGTCAGTGTTCGCAACTCGGAGGTGCTCTATAGTTGCAAAATTACAAATAGTACGTATTTAATAGGGCAATTTCAATATTTTTACATCCAGTATATTACACCACTTTCTAAGCTAAGAAAGTAAAAATAATAGATAAATTCAGGCATTAACTATTTCCCTTTCTCTTGCCATGAATTGGCTGTTTTGAAACCACATTTAGAAGTTTGTGGTGGTAGTTTTTACTACAGAAAATATAATTGTTCTGTTAAATACATAAAATGTGAAAAATTAATATAATTTTATTTTTTTATTCATTTGAATTTTGGGGTGTCTGGTCAGGTATTTTTAACAGCGGAGATGGGTACATTAGGCTCTGGACCTCAGTATTTCTAAAATGCAGTTTCCAGTGTTTTAGACACACCCAGCTCAAACTAATACACTTTTATTCATGAAAGCTGTTGCTGAAGCTGTTTTAGAGAGGTGTTTGTGTGCAGTTTATGATGCTGCTGAAGTGTTTCATACTGTTAAATTCATTCTACTGGATAAACTGCGAGAATGAGCTCACAATAAAAAAAATTGCTTGAAACAAATTCCTTGAACCACAAGAAAATGCATAACATAGTGTTTTTTATTTTAATTATTTATAGAAATTACTACAGGGCTTCAAAAGTGGCCACTGACAGTGGCACAGACAGGTTAATTATAATTGATATCACTATGTTTTTTGATACATTCAGTATAAATATACAGATCCAATTATTTTTCTTTGTGCACCTGTCATAAATTTTCTACATTTTCTGTTACTAACGTCGATATAATACATTTCAGAATGATGTCTTTGAATTGTACGATTAAACACTCTTAATTGTAAAAATCTAACAAAGAACAACAAATGAGCGGCCTGCTCTGCGCCGGTGCTGTGAACCAGCTGAAGGAGCACATACACCCTCACACACTTAACCCGACTCAATAATGCACTAGTGAGCGTGCTGCGTAATGTGTGTGTAGCATCCAGATCAGACACTCTGTGACATCCCCCCAGCCCCCTGCACACACACACACACACACACACACACACGAAACCATGCAAACACTAACATATGCACACATGGCACCCATCAACCCCCCTTCTCCCTCACACACACACACACCTCCCCCCACATCCACCCTGTAGACAGTGATTCTATGTTCCATGTCGCCACCCTGTCTTGTCACATTTCCTTCTTGTCTGCCACTCTTTCTCTCTCCTCTCTCTCTCTCTCTCTCTCTCTCTCTCTCTTTTTGCCTTCCTCTTTTGTACCCTCTCTGTCTTCCTATCCACTCTGTCCCTCTCTTCTCCCATCCCTCCATCCAATCAATAACTGCTGGCACTTCCTTCCACAGCTCAGGAAAAAACAATTAAAAGCCATCGATCCCAGCACACACTCACACGTGGGCGCGCAAGAACACACACAGGCAAACACACACATGCATACACACACAAACACGCGCTCGGCCATGAATATGCAAGTGGGTCTCCTTGACCTTCAAAGACAGGGGAAAGCCAGGTGACTTCATTCTTCATGGGACTGCCACTAGATACGTCTGTCACCTCCTCACACAGACACACACACACATGCACACAAATATTGACAGGGAGAGACGTATGTTTGAGACATACATGCAAAGTTAAGTGTGTCTGGGTGCATACATGCATATCTAAACATATACAGCGCAAACACATGCACACAGTTTGTTGCTTCCATGTTGTTCAGACTTGAAAAGAATAGAGTGTCTCCATATGTGAACAGATTGGTGGAGCCAGTGAGTTGCTTTCCATCATCAGCAAGTTCATTAACCAATAGATAATGCAGGTCTGGTAATCACTTACAATCCCGGACAGACAGTTTTAATGTCGTGTCCATTCACATAAGTTGCTTTACAGCCAGAAACAGAACCAAGGAACAAAAGTACGAACTACAACAGCCATCCATCTATTCTCCACCAGTTTATTCTGTTCAGTCCATCCCAGCGCACACTAGGTGAGACCAAGGATGCGTTTATCTTTTTTTTTTGCAGACACCGGTCCTGTTTTGGACACTAGTCCCACAAAATACAACAGTTTTCATGGTTTGGAAAATAGAGACATGTGGCACTGAATTTGCTCGTGGGAACATGAGCCCTGGCATTAAAACACCTAAATCTTTGCGAAAGAAACAATAACAGCTGGTAGCTTGTTTACGTTTGTACCGATAACGACCAGGTTAAGCACAGACCAGTGTGCATGTTGCTGAAGTACTGGATCTGTAATCGTTTTGATGAACTGTTTTGGCACGTGGCACCTCAACAATTTTCCTAAAAATTGTGATATGAGGTGCACATTCTCATTTAGCTCCCTCTTCTCCAAAAATGTACCATATATCATATACCTATCATTCCATGTCCAACATTCCTGTGGTTTTCTCTGTTTAAATAACTGTTTATACACAGTGGACAGAGGGGGACACGTCGCCAGCAGTGCAGGCTCATGCAGGGCAGGTGATGGTGCTGGTATGGTCTGGAAGCTCTGGTCAAGCCAATTCAACGGGAGCAGCCAGGAAGTGGCCTTGAAAGGCAAGTAGTGCATTCTGGTGGTTGTAGGTTTTCTACCTTTTGAGCAAAAGGGAACACCAAAGCCCCCTTTTCTGTTGATTAATGTTGCCTGCTCTCCAGTAACGTTAACATGTTGATACAGTTAAAATTCTCATAAAAAGACTTCTGACTTCATTCCCTAACAAATCCACACCCTTGGCTGCAGTAACTGGTGATTATTGTTGTAGCATTTGAGCAGTCACTGATGATTTGACAACATATTTGCTTGAGCAGACAACACTGCACTCAATGGCAGTATCAGGAGCTTGGATTTCATATCACCTCACAGGCAGAGCTAAAATTAGCACCTGTGACTGCTGTTATTTATCAGGTTCTCTTCAGATCTGTTCAACTCAGTCAAATCCATCTATTGTTTCGGCCAGCTTTGTGCTCTGGACAGATGGAGAAATGGAGGAGAAGAAAGAGATGGATAGACGGAAGAACTGGTATGGATACATGGACACAACAAGGAAAAATGAAGGTGATGGAGGATGAAAAAAGTGAAGAAAGAAAGAAAGAAAGAAAGAAAGAAAGAAAGAAAGAGAAAGAAAGAAAGAAAGAAAGAAAGAAAGAAAGAAGGAAAGAAAGAAAGAAAGATGGCTGTTGCAGTGGGCTAAGCAAAGAGAGAGAGTAATAGAGAGGGACAGCAGTCACACTCTGGCTGTTGCTCAATGAGGGAGTGGCCTGTAACGCCACCTCTAATCTGTGTCCAGTCAGCCCTGACACACACACGCACACACACATACACACACAGCATCTGCAGAGCTGCCACAGTTTCAGCTACATGAAAAATAGTCACATCTCTTTGCTGCTGATTGACACTGGGGTTAGAAATGAAATTCTTTTGTTGTTGGGGTGTTTTTTCCTTGTGTGTGTGTGTGTGTGTGTGTGTGTGTGTGTGTGTGTGTGAGATGCTTGATGTCACAGCAGGCCAGGTGTTCCTCAGGGTCTGCTGGTTTTCTTTTGGTTTGCAGAGTTTGATAAATGAAGAGACAGAGAAAGACAGAGTAAACAGGGAGAGTGAGAGAGCTTGATGAATGATTGGCGAGTGATAGATTGACTGCAATCCTCCTACATCTGCAGCATCTGCTGCTGCTCTGCTGGCTGCTGAATTTGTCAGGGGTCACTGTGCCCCCTCATGTAGGGATTTCTCATACCTGCTATTGTACATATTAGCATTGGAACGTTCATAATTTATGCAAAATAGTGTCCAACTTGAGAGCACTGAACATGTCACGTTATGTGTTTAAAGCTACAGTAGATAACTTGTATAAAAGTAATTTTTTGTCATTAGCTAAAACTGTTCCTATGTCCAGACAGCAGTACATGAAACATGTAATCTGTGAAAAAAATTGGTCCCACCTACTGCTCCTACTGCGATTTGCAAGAATCCACCGCGCCCGACACAAAACTACCAATCAGAGCCAGAGGAGCGTCTGAGGGAGTGTCTGACATCTGTCAATCACTACTCACACACGCTAAGAACCGCCCCCTCCTTCCGCTCATGCTGCCGACTGCCGCTCAGTCAAACACCTCTGTGAGCGGCGTCAGGAGGCCAGTGAAAGCTATGGCGGAGCAACAGCCACCCGCAAAGGAGAAACTGTCCATATCGCCGGTGCCAACAACAGCATGGAGTGAGTATAGTTGAGACACGTGTACAGTTGAAACACCTTTAATAACTTGCCTGCGCTGCAAGGCTGAGCCGCCATTTTTCCTAAGCACATGCATATTACCATCCTCTTTAGTGGAGCAACACTCCACAGCGCATACGGTATGTTAGCGACTGTGATGTAGCGGCTGAGCAGAGTTAGCTTGTTTATGATGCTAAGGCTAACGTTACTGGTTGTGACGGCAGCCGCACAGACGCCGCAGGGAGGAGGGGTTTGGAGGCAGGGCATGAGTGCAGTGGAGAGGGAGGGGGAGTGACGTGGAACTTGTGTTAGTTTAAATTTTCAGGTTAATTGTGCTGTCTTCTCCATCTTACCTACTGCAGCTTTAAGGATTAGGAGATCTTAATTGAACTTAGTTACTACCCAGCAGGTAAAGTTCTGCTAACTATGTAGGATGGTTCTGCATTGTACAGATAATTAGAACACAAAGCATATTAGGAAGCACAACAAACACATGGGATACGAAAATGTTTCTGCATTTTGTTTTGTCTTTTGGCCTCCTGTGTGGGTCTAGATCTGAAAACACTGGATCCTACATTTCATTTAATTCAGCCCAGTAGGATCTTTTCATTAGAACATCCCTGCCTGACAACACTTGGTTAATGTCAGTGATACATCATCTTTACACTAAAATAGGTGGAGTGCTGCTTTATTTCAGCCACTACAAGTAATGTACTGAATAAGGACTAGACTAGAACCAAAGCATCTCCCTGTCTGTCTGTCATTGTATCACAGCTGGAGCCTGCTGTGTTTGGCAGACACAACTATTAAATCAGTGTTTGATCCATGAACCACAGCCCTGTGAACTTAAATATCACTGAGTGCCTACACCCACAAGTGTTCAGGACATCAGGTGTGTCGAAAAATTACACGTATGCACATACACAGGAGCAAACAGGTGCATGCACACAGCTGCACACGGAGACAGCTTTCATTTACAGTGATACGTATTGCACAGTGGAAAGCACTGCTAATTGTGATATTCTGCCTCCTGCTTATTTTAATACTTTCAAATCAACCTGGTTACAGAATCCGTTTGTGGAACATTAGAAAGGAACACTCTCCAAAGCAGAGCTAAGATGCCCTTGAGCAGGGCACTAGAATCCCTCACTGCTCTATGAGGATCACACAGGGCATCGTGGACATTAAGGTTTGTCATTTGCTTTTGCTTTGTCATGCAAATTGTGCAAAACCATTACTTCCTTAATGTGACGGGAATTCCTGTTGGAACAGGATGTGGGGGCAAGACATTGACAAGACATTACGTTTGAAGTGTGGAGAGAAATTCAACTTTGGAGGCAGGATTGCTGAGAAATTCATGACAACGTCGCTTGTGGGACTTTTTAGTTACAACCACGAGAACAGCATGAGGTCACCACTGCATGGATTGTTAATTGCGAAGTTTAAGTCCACAAATTACAAAAAAAGTATTATAATATCTGTGGTTTATGTTTCTAAATAGCCTGAAGAGAAACAACGCATCCCTACTTCAAACTGAAATCCTTCTTTTCTTTCCTTCCTGAATACATGAACAAGAGGCTTATTTCCAAGCAGCACTTTAAAATCAATGTATACATCAAAACGTTCAAAAATGCTCGATATCTATCCAGAGCAGATCACGGCTTTCCATTAATAACACTTATTTGACGATTACTGTCATAAGCTCCAGCTCACCTCCAGGCCCGCGAGATCAATTGACATCTGCTCTGATTGGTTAATCGCTGCTTCTGATTTGCTCCGCAGCCTATGAGATCATTTCCCTCTTCTGTCAATCATATGTGCTAATGTGCGTGCCCGGTCAATTGATTCCCAGTCATCTGAACATAATCCCTCTGCAATTAACCAATTAGGCATTTAACCAATTTAGCAAACATCCAACATGCCAGACGGGTTGGGCCTGTTGGAGGTGAGCTGGTGTGTACTCCTGTTTGTGCTTTTTGACTGAAGGCCAGTATTGAGGAGCGCGTGTGTGTGTGTGTGTGTGTGTGTGTGTGTGTGTGTGCATCTGTGCATACTGATGTTATCATGCTTGAGTTGAGATATTAGTAACAGGTGGCTAACTGGATCCCCAGGGCTCCATGCACTCCACATGGAGATTTGTGTTAATTGAGAGATGCGTAATTAGTTTACGAGTTTGTGTGTGTGTTTTGGGGTGTGTGCTGAGTATATGGGAGTGTTTAATTGCAGTGCTGTTAATTAAGTCCTTTAATGCTGCAACTTTATGGTTTGACCGTATTATGCACTGAGAATGTGTGCTTTTGTCCATGTGCACGACTGTTTCCTGCATCTCTCTGTGTGTCTGCATGCGTGCAGCAGCTGTATTAGTACATCACTGTCTGTCCCCGTCCATGTGCTGACAGCCATAAACCAGCAGACGAGCATGTCTCTTTCAGCAGAGTCAATTTTACAGCTCTGAGTCGCAGCTCTGAACTGACAAATCAATAAAATCAGAGGGAGTTAAATAATTTAGAGCTGGCTCTAATTAGTCTTCTAGTCCTGCAGTATGGATTCCTCTACAATATTGATGACAGAGTGCCTGTTTATGGAAGAGATTGGAGGACTGAGCTCTCTTCTTCTCTGCCTTGTTGTCAGAGACTACAAAACACAAATCAACATCCTGGAAGAGCAGTATGAATTCAGAATGGATTTTCAGTTTTTTTGGGAGATAATGCAGGACAGAAACACTTGCATGTGACAACAGAATGCATTAAATAATAGTGTTTCATCTGGCTTGGCCTTCTTTTTGTGTGTTTGTTTTACTCCAAAACTGTGAGAGGCAAATCTGCTCCACATCTCCAGAAATAATGGCATCATTATAACACCATTAAATGTAAGCTTTTAACCAAGTTTGAAAAAGAAATCATCTGTTAATACCCTTTTAAAAACAAAATGAAGGCCATGTATTTATGTTTAAAGAAAAATATGAATCAGTGTTACATCTGCTTATCTACAAGCCGAAGGTCTGAAGTTGCAAGACTGAGAATTGGTTGTCACCCATTTCCTTCCATTGGGCAAATTCCAAAAGTGCAGACTGAATGTTTTTTGAATGTTTTTTAGTCATTTTAAGCAAGTTTTGTAGTAGATTCGGTTTATATTCACCTGTGGTGTCTCATGGGCTGGGCATATTTGCATGCACAATACAAAAAAATGTAAATGTAATCAACATTATTATCATCCTAAAATAAATCTACTGACCGAATGCACTGAAATTAACAATTTCCTTTGGAACTGTACAAAGAGAAACTGTAAAAACTGTATTTTTTGACCTTTTTTTCCTTTGTCTGTATTCACATTCGTTGCCTCTTTATTCGGTGTTTGTTTGTGTGCTTCTGCAAGTGTGAGTGTGCATTGTTACATGTGTGTATACTCCTGCAGTTGTCTGAGCATTGTTAGTGTCTTGCTTGCACCTTTCTCTCTTTCTCTCTCTCTCTCTCTCTCTCTCTCTCAGTGTGTCAGTGTGCGTGTTTGTGTGTGTGTGTGTGTGGCGGTTGTTATCAGTCACGGGGGGGAAACTATCGATCATCTCTTTTAATTACCCCGAGCATAGCGAGAGGCCTAAATTAACTCCTCTCCTCTCCTCTGGCTGCTGAAAAAGCCATGCATATTTCACGACCGGGAGACCAATCGTATGTCACTCAGCCCTTCTCCTCTCCTCTGACAAGACAAGACTTATCACGGTTATTTATCTCTCTCCCCCTCCCTCCCTTCCTCCCTCCCTCCCCCCGTCTCCCCAGCAAGCATGTTGTCTGTGTGCAAAACAAAAGCGTGAATAATAAATATCCACACTGCGTGCGCGAGTTTGTACTGAGGCATGTTGGCCCGGTGAAAAACAAAAACGTGAATCTCAAGTGTCCCCATCGCTGGCTTGTTTGTGTGTGCGTGTGCAGTCATGTGTCATATGTGTGTCCTCCCTGCTATATGAGAAGCAGTAAAAACCCATAGAGGTGCATTAGAGGTGTTTTACCATGCTGCTGTCATTGTGGCTTGTCTGCTGGTGCTGACACCGAGCACTGTTTTCCTTCAAGGGACTATTCTGTAAGGGTCTACTCTGCTCCCTCCCCCCCCCCCCCCCCCCTTTACTCTACTGCTTTTTGGCTTTCACAATAAAATTCTATCCCCTTTCTGTGATACACTTATTTTCACATCTTTCATTTTTCTTTTCGGCTGCCTCCGGAATGGAGAGGCATTTGCGAGCGCACATCCTGGCATCCTAATGGCAGGCTTTGAGAAGGACATGTGAATGACACACTAGACAGGAACATGCAGTCACACACTTAAATACACATTAAACCAAATTTCTCACTCATGCAAAAGGACAAAAATGGTTCGAAGAACAAAAAGACAAGCACATGCATTGTTCTTCCTTCAGACTAAAATTCAAATGATGAAACAAACTTTAGTTCCTCCCTACTGACACGGGCATGCAAATATGCACAATTCAAGCGATCATTACCAGCTAATCTATTGTCTTTCATGGGAGCTGGATGTGACAACAATAGAACATGGTTTGGGAGTCCATTGCTAGCTAGCTTTTAGCTAATGTTCAATAGATAACATAGCTGTTAATGGTCCATTGGTCAAGTGAAAGAAGCTTCACTTTCTGTCTGACAGCTGAGCACAGTGGGATGTTGGGGATGTTGGACAAGCTATGAATTGGGCAAAGAGCAAGGATACAAAGACTTTGTGGAAAAGTCCTAAATGAATTTGCTGTGAATTGAAATTATTGTACAAACGACATCATGCACAGGTCACATCCCAACAATCTGCAGTGTGTCTGTACACAAATGCAACAAGTTAAGATGACATGTTATACTGAGTGATCCGTACTTGTGTGCAGTCACTGACTGAATCTCTGCATCTGAGAGAGCGGCAAGTGGGTTTATTTGTTAGAATGCCAACTCCAATCAATAACTGACAGTCTTTCCCTCTGCCTCTTGATGGTTTGGCTCTCCTCCTCCTTCTCCTCTTAACTCTGCACTGAGACTATTCCCAACTTGATGCACACGCACGCACGCACACAAACACACACACACACACACATAAGCCTCGTTTCCACCATACACTTTTGGTATAGCACACAATCTGAGTGCAGGTGTGTCAGAAAGTATCTTCAATCTTGGGAAGAGAAGATCCCGCATCACAATTTATTGATCATACTAACGTTATGTTTAGTGTTCTTTCATGTCAGTACGTGGTGGTTTATTACAACAAGGAGACGAGCTTTATTTGAGAAAGGACTGCAGGCAGCAACACAAAAAACAGTGTGGGGACTCCAGACAACGAGGCGACTCTGTTTGGGCTGATTCTCTCTGACCAATCAGTGGTCTCCAGCGTTTTTTAATCCACCTTTAGTACTGGATGAGCGGGATGTAGAGAAGTGGTTCTCTTGGTACAATCCACAACGTTTGCCAATGAAAACATGAAAATAACCATTTTATGTGTAACAAACTGAATTGAAATAAATGCATTACTTTATCTGCTTACAAGATCTGCCCATTTCAATGCTTCCTAAGGTATACAAATACATGTATCAGATATATTTTCTTTTTATGTTTTTTACTTCTTGTGGCGACTTCGGGCTCTGACTGTAACGCAAACTTTATTCTTTATTGCTTTGTTGTGCATCATATCAGCAGGATTTTGGATGTGTCTGAAATGCAGCTTCCTTCTTTATTTTGCTCCTCTATACAATTTGAGGAGCCTTTCAAATATGCCATCCAAAGTGGGTGAATTGCTGGACTTTGGTGGGTGCAGAAAACAAACATTTACGAACATGCTGATGCTCATTTTTCCACAACCTTGACTTGCATTTGCAACCCATAATTCACATTTGTTCTCGACAAACATCACGTTGAAAAAGAAAAGCTGCTTGTCAGAAAAGGCTGTAACGCCGCTGGTTCAGTCGTCCTGTGTGCACTCACCTGAGGAGAGTTATCAGTTTATCTACTGTTGTTTTGGCGTTGGAGCATGGACGGTGAACTTTTTGAAAAAACCTTAACTTTGACAGGTAAATGCTGTTTACAGATTTCTCTGCCTTATCCATCCTTTCCTTCCCTCACCGTCAATCTCTTTATCAAGCTGCGAAAGTTGATTGCCAGGCTATGAAAGCCTTTTGTTTGTCAGCTCCTTCACACTCCACCTCTACCATTTTATTTTCTTCCCTCTCATCTCTTGCTTTCCTCACATTATATTTTTTTCTCTCTTAGCTTGTGTGCGTGTGTGTGTGTGTGTGTGTGTGTGTGTGTGTCAATGAGAGAGAGGGAGATTTGTGTTATATTGCTGAGCTGACATGGTAAACAAGCCTTGCCTATCTGTCTGTCTGTTTTCCAACAATGAGTCAGTGAGTCAGTCAGCTACACAATCAGTCAACCTGCGAGTCAGTGAATTATTCCCACAGCTACTAATGGTCTTTCCTCAATCTCGCTCTCATTCTCTCTACACAAACACACACACACACACACACACACACACACACACACACACACACAGAGCAGCCATCCTCTGTGTAATTTAAATGACTGTCAGGTCAGTGGCGAGAGCAGCACCTTGCCACGTTAAAAATGCCAGGCGGCTGCCATCGTCACCGCCAACAAGCTGCCCAAACTGTCACACACTCACACACGCATGGACACGCACACACACACACCGAGCTGTCAGCCACCGGTCACAATGCATTTACTTAGTGACAGAATTCTAATTAGTGGTCTGGCTGGTGTCACCTGACTTGGAGAGAGAGAGAGAGAGAGAGAGAGAGAGAGAGAGAGAGAGATTTGTATGGTGGAAGAGAGGTGTAGTACGAGATTGGAAAATGTGGACAAGTGAGATGGAAGGGTAAGGAGAGATGAAGGGGAAGAGAGGAAGAAAGAAGAGGTGGGTGGAGAAAGATGCTTGTTGATGCGGCGACGGAAAGAGACGGACAGAGTGATGGAGAGGAAGGAAACTAACAGAAAAAAGGTGATGATGCAAAACTATGAAAAAAAAAAAAAGTCTGATGAAAGAACACAACTCTGTTTTTCTCCTGCTCACATTTACATAAAACACACCAAATTACCTCCCACGAGTGACTAAAGCAATCCCAGTAGCTCCTAAATGCCCGCTTGGCTAATTGCCTCGTGGAACGAGAGTGCTAGAGTTTAACCCCGCACAGCCCCTGACGTGACTGCACCCTCCACTGTGACACACCATCACAGACAAACAAGACGGGAGGACGCAGCAGGGGAGGCGGGATTATGATGAGCAGCGAGCAAAACAAGATCAAAATGTGATATACCCTCACTGGCCTTGATTGGTTCACACCACCTCCATTATTTCTGATACTGTAGACATCACTGAGATATAATGTTGCACATCAGTGAATATTCTACGCAATGATCGAGTGGTGGAATAAGTTTCACAGTATTCGTTTACCTGAGGTTCATTTGACATCATTAGAAGAGAGACACATCAGGCACATCTGCAGACATCAAAAACGACAGAATCCAAGACTTATTTCCAATTGCAATTCTTGATGTAAGGGACACTGCAATAATAAGCCTATATGTGATTGTTGAAAAAATCTCACAGCCTCCACTCCTCTGGGGAGGCTTTAAACTAAAACATTTGGGAGTAAATCCCTAACTGTACTGTCAGCCACAAGAGCAGTAATGAGGTTAGGCTCCGTTGTTCTATGACAAGGCTCACAGTCGATGTTCCAGGTCATCCAAAAGGCTTTGGACGGGGTTTACATCAGGACTCTGTGTAGGCCAGTCAAGCTCTTCCACGTCACACTCAGAAAAACATTTCTTTATGGACCTGGGTTTGTGCCATAGACTACCGTCATGTTGAAACCGGAAAAGGGCCTTAACCTTTAAGCAAACTACTGGCTAAAATATCACAATAACATTTACCTTAATGGAACAGTTTCTCATTTCCAGAAATTCAATTTTTCACTTTCCTGCTGACAGTAAAATGAGACGACTGATAGCGCACTCTGTTTGTCTGTTCAAAATGTAGCTCGAGCCAACGGCCAATTAGTTTAGCTTCGCACAGAGACTGGAAGCAGCTGTCCTGGCTTTGTCTGAAGGTAATAAAATCAACATATCAGCACCTCTAAAGCTCACCAATTTGTACATACTATCACGTTTGTTTAATCTTTACAAAAAAGGGAACTGTAAAAATGACAATTTGGGGTTTTACATGGGCTACATGCAAGAATGTGTACATAGGAGATGCTGGCACCTGGCCAAGACATTGTTACACTTATAAACCCTTGCAAAACTGTAAATTTCCACTGCATTCAATTCAAGGCTTAAAGAAGTTTGCGAGGATAAATGCTAGTTTATAACAATAGAACAGTTTGATATGTGATTTCCAAAGGAAATCAACAGTTAGCCTACGCCCAATAACAGAGCATCCATAACAGAAGAAAAGTGCAGGCTATTTGAAGTAAAAGGCAACACATGACTTTCAACAAATTTGACAGAATGGAAAAAATGATCTTGTGAGGTAAACTTCATGGATGTAAGTTTTGCTTCATGTAAACCATTTTATTCTGAAACATCAGCGACATGCTGTGCAGTAGCTCAGGATGGGACTCCAGTATCCTGCCCTCTCTCCTCTCCTCTCTCTTCTGATCTACTCTCTTCTGACCTGTGTTGATCTCTGCATCTCTTCTCCTCCACCCCGACCCCAGTCCACCACTCCATCTCTCCACTCAACTGCCACTCTGCCTCTTCACTTGTCCTCCATGCTCCAGCTCTCCCACCTACCTCACAGTGCTTCTGTTTCCACTGGAGCATCAAAACTGCCACACTGCGGACCACTTTCACATTCATCAAACCTCAAGTCCTAAAATATAATTGTCCCCTGCTGAAATGTTCAGTGTTTATATGAACTGAAGACTGCTGATTCAATTGGCATTACTTATCTTAAAACTGTAGTCCTAAAATTGGACAGAGAAGTAGTGAAAATTCCACCAGTTTAAAAAGCCGGACCCAGGAGACAGAGGAGGCTTTTAATCCCCTTGAAGAGTTCATCCAGGCCCTATTACCAAGCCTCCAGAGTAGAGTTGTGGGGTTAGCTCTGACCCACTGGGGCTGCAGGGCTGGAGGTCTAGGAGACTCAGGGACTCAGTGAGGCCAGGATTGAGAGCTCTTCATGGGGTCAGGCAGCCAAGAGGCTCCCGTCCGTCCTGCTCCCCACTCTGGTGCTATTAACGGGCAGTGTGAAGAGGCACTTTATTTCTCTGCTCTGCATTTGTCTCTCTCTGTCTGCTGGCCTGCCTGCCTGCACGCATGCTTGTCGAGTCTATCCCTGGTTGGTTGGAGTGAGGGGTCCTTGGGACTCATCGTATCCAGAGTAAAGAGCTCTTTAAGGGGCAAGCAGGTAGTGGAGTGCTCCCCTCAGTCTTAATCAACTTCCAACCCTTTACACCTTCAGGGGTTCTCTGTTGCCCTTATGTCAAGGACCGAGATATAGATCCACATTTGGCCACAGATCTCAGCTTGATAATACGTCATCTTATTAGCCAGTGTGGTACGGTTTTTGTTCAGTATTACGTCATCAATATATTCTCTACAATTTCTTCATGAGTTTACATCAAATATACTGCAGTGAATCTGACTCTGACACTTTGCTAGGGAATCATCATGGACTCTTGTTGAGGTCCCAACAGGGGGAATTTTGGAGCCAACTATCCAAAGTGAGTATAATCATGTTTGCATCAAAAAATCCCAACACCCCTAAAATATCTCAACATGCTCAGCCATGAAATGTTTTGTTGCGATGAGTATTTGATGACACACCTTCCAGCAGAGCTTCTGTGGATGCTGTGCACTGCTCAGTTTCAACTTTGACCCTGTTTGATGGTGACCTTCTAATTAGCAGTCAATGACAGCTGTCTTTGATGTAACCTGACAGCAATTTGTGATGGGAGGGACTAAGACGGAGGGAGAGGAGTTGAGGAAAGGAATGAAGGATGTACAAACTGAGATATGAGAAACGGGGACTGTAGTGCAGGAGAGTGGCTGCAAGTGTGAGTGAGGTGACTGGGACAGGAGGGAAAGTCAGAGGGCATCTGGTGGACAAGAAGAGAATGGAAAAGAATGGACAAGTGGGAATGTGGCTGGAGGGAAGGACAGAGAGGCAGAATATGACAGCCGGTCTCTTTTGTCTTTTATGTTGAATCATTTGCTTTTCTGCTCTATCGGTGCATTTCAGCTCATGCTATCAAGTGCATAAAGCTGCTTTTACAAGTGTTCAGAGTAAGATGTATGAGCTTCCAGGTGTATCAGAGGGAACCTCTTGGATCTATTTTAAGTGTACGCTGTCGCTCATTCATCATTTTAAAGTGAATTGACTGGTGAAACAGTGCACTATGGATTATGAGTGAAAGAAACCAAAGGAACAGAGATATTAATTTCTCTCATACATCATCTCCATAACCAAAGGGCATGGGGGAACGATTTATGCTAATTCATTAACATTTCTATCAAGGCCTTGTCAATATTCGGGATCAGGGAAAATCTGCCACTTGTCAAACCGAATCAGTAATCATCTATTAATTTATAAACTGTTGTTCATCATCAGCACTGATCTGGAAGCTTGTCTGTGCTTTGATGTAGAGTCATTGAACTATGGAGGTGTCCCAGTGCAAAGAGAAGGGGATGGTAGAAGGAGGATTTGGGATGTCTCCCTGCCTCCCCCCTCAGCTGTCCTCCAGCCCTGAGACAAGCACGAGACCATCATCTTATCTCCTCAAGCTCTCACATATCAGACTCCCTCCCCTGCCCTTTCATCCACCCCCCTCCCCCCTCAATCTACCCACCAATCAGGTGTTCACCTCTTGTCTTTCACATCAACAGACATACACTCAGACACATTTATCCTATCTGTGTGTGTGTGTGTGTGTGTGTGTGTGTGTGTGTGTGTGCAGTGATGAGACAAGGTGATTAAAAATGTCCAGTAGAGGACAAGGGTCTGCCAAATTTGTTGCCCCCGGACACACACACAAACAGACACACGCGCGCGCACACACACGCGCGCACGCACACACACACACACACACACAGTGCTACAATGACCTCCATATTATTTTCATGGTGTGTCAAAGAAAGGGAGCGAGAGGGGGGCAGGAAGAGGAAAAGAGCAAAGGGGAAGTAACAGCTCAGGGTTATTTTTATCTCATTTGTTTGAATTTTGAGAATTGTATGAATGACTCTACTTATCATCATATAACACAACTGCCTCTGCATTCGATTATCATTGGTTTCAAAAAAACTTAATAATCAATAAGTAGCTGAACTTGTTTACATACCTTCAGCATATACTGCAACAACGCACCTTCTGAGGAACACTTTGATGATGGGGCAATTTCTTCATCCTCAATGAAGCTAGCTTTCACTGCTGCATCGTTTTTTGATGGAACTTTTTCTAACATTGTATTGAGAACGAACGCTGGTTTTAAGGTGGTGAACTGTACTCAGTACTGCCAAGGCTTCCTCATTACAAAGACGACACACAGACGTGTCTCCATTAAGCACACACATGTATTCGCTTTCCCCGTCTCTCATTAAATTGCAGTCCCTGTGCATCAACTGTCCTTTTCTTGGACGTTTTGCTTGGCGGCTCCCGTTATCATTACTAGCTACAACCACTTGGCAAGAGTGTCACTGCTGGAAATGGTTATATGGTTTTAAGACAGGCTTTCAGTGCACGGACAACAAAATCAGAACGCATTCTGAGACATGTAGCTGACGTTCATAACCCAACATAGACTTGTATTGCGCAAACTATATTCTTTGCAAGCTTCTGTGTAAAATGAGGTGCTCGGCCAGGTCACCTTGAGTTTGACACATGAGCTCGACTCCAATGGTTCCAAACCTTTTTGGTTGGGAAAAGCTGTTAAAGTGTAGCTAATCTACTTGTGACCCTTTTGTTGCAGGTGGTATATTAGCTGCAAGCACTTCATTGAAAGATACTCCCAACACAGACTTTTAAGCAATGTTACCAGCACGGTTCTAGGGATGGCAATGTCGATTGGTTATCAGCCCACAACTTTTGGTCAAGACTGAAATATGTCAGCTATTGGATGGATTCTAAATGAAATTCGGTAGAAACATGTGTGTCTCTAGGATGAAACGAACTTAATTTGGTGATTCCTCTGAGTCTAGTTTGTATTTCCATAGTTGTTAGAGACTCATTGAGATAAAACTGCATTATTTCAGAATGACATAAAAAAATGAAACCCCCTGGTGATCCTGACCCTCAATTTGGGAACCACTGCTTCAGATGCTTTTAGCTTTTAGTTGAGGATTTTGTCTTTTATTCTTTCTTGCCATATGATTATATGTGTATTGGTAAAACAAGGCCATGGTAATAAGACATGTATTTTGTCATAAATACAAATGTAGTAAAATCTAATGTAGTATTAAGCCTGAATCATTAGGAAAAAAAACAACAAAAAAAAAAAAACTTTCTAGTGTACACTCTTACTACAGATTTGTGTATGTGACAGAAAGGATCTCAAACAACTGCCAGAATCTGCAACTACTGTCACATCAGCTGTAGCTGGGAAGACGTGCAGATGTAACACAGGTGTGATGTAAATATATTTACACACATTTAATGCATCTCACACTGAATTCCAAAAGGAAGCAAAATAAAAAGGAGAGAGAGCTCATGAATCAGAAGAGACCCAGACAGAAGAAGTCATTGTTTCTTTGTAGCCCCTGTGTGGCCTCTGTGGCCTTTGTTTCCACTGTGCAGCGACACAGGAACATGACATAATTAGAATTGTGTGTGTGTGTGTGTGTGTGTGTGTGTGTGTGTGTGTGTGAATGTGTGTGAGAAAGAGCTGTAATTAGAGTCATGTCAGTGAGCAAATGTGTTGTGACCCAGGCCTCTGTCAGGCCACAATATACTGATGACATCACTCCCCCCCCCCCCCCCCCCCCCCACACACACACACACACACACACACACACACCACCTCTGTGCTGCACCTGACCCCGTCACAAGCACAGGAGCCAGTGGCGATGCGTGCTTAAAGTTTCTCAGTAAGTGGATGGATGGTGCATGTGTGTGGGTGTGCATACATCATGTTTGACACATGGGGGAGATTTAAAATGACTGAGGGCAGCATGAGCGTGACGCCTTCTGCTGTTTTTACAGTCATTCCCTCATTCTTCCCTTTTTCCTCCTGAGTCCTTTGTCAAATTCAAAAGTGGGATACAGACAAACTATGACATTGTTTGATTTGTCTCTTAAGTTCTCCGCTGAAGTCTTTTGTCCACACCTCTCTCCCCTCTTGCATCTCCCGTTGCTTATCAGTCTAACACTTCCTCTTTCATCCCTTCGTTCTTCCATTTTTCTCTGTTCTCCACCTTCTCTCTGTATCTTCTTCTTCCTTTCATATTTCTTTTATCATTTCCTTCAAACATCACTTTCTCTCCATTCCTGCACTACCTCCATACGATCTATTTCCCCTGTTTGCCTTCTTTCTCTCTTTCTGCTCTTCTCAGGGCTTAGAGCAGTCATGGTGATTTAGGGAAAACACTCAGGCAGGCAAAGCAAATGTCAGAGCAAATGGTCGCTCCCTTGGGAGGCGGAGAAGAGGAATCCTTCTTCTTGTTTTTTTTTTTTTACTATCCTCTTTTTTATTTTATTATTTATAATTCCACGATACTCTACCAGCTCACACATGTCAAAAAATAGTCCCAAACAAAAGGTACCACTACAGCGCAGCAGAGTACAATGATGCTTTGTACTCTGAATGACATAATTCATGAGGAAAAAAAAACAGTTTTACAATTTTACTTTCTTTCATTTCAACAAGCCTCTGTTGTGCTGAACCATACCTCTTAACATGGGTCTCTGACTTCTCCTTAAATCCCATCATCATAACAAAGATTTAGCGTAAAGATGAGCAGAAAAAACATCAGCCAACCAGCAGTAGTAAAATAGTGGGTACTTGTACTCATTGATTTATTTATGGTCTCATGCATCTTCCAGCATGAATGACAAACTGCTAAACTGTGTCAACACATGGTAATATCTGCAGCAATTTCAGTCATTACAAGATCAAACAAAATACAAATCAAATATCAGCTCCTGTTAAAGTGAAGATGGAGACAAAATACTGGAAAAAAACTTTCAAGACAGTTTTGCCTGAAATGTCAGTGAAAAATATCCACACACCTGTCTGACAATCTAAGAAAGCTTGATGAGTGTGCAAGGTTTCAACACTGACCAATCACAGAAACAAAGATCGGTCAGGTGAACAGTGTCCATTTCCTGTGTTTAGGATCTTAGTCGTGAGCATCTGAATGATCTAAATTATTAACAATTAACAAAATGTCATTTTATAAATTTTCTACATTTTTCCTAGCATGTGAATGGTAACTGATTTGTGTTTGAACAGATACTCTGATCATAATGATGCTGATGACCTCAAGAATACACCTGTACCGTCACCAGCAGGTTGACATTTTTGTTTCTGAGTGAAATGACTCAACAACTATTGGACTAGCATGACAATTGGATACAGACTGATCAGCCATGCTGCAGACTCTTACATGCAACGCGCATCAGGCACGTCTTTTGATGTCTGTTGCCCACAACACAGACAGAAGACATTCAGAGTGTACTGAGATCAGGTTTTTTCAGACCAAGTACAAGCAATTACATTTGGGTTCTTGTTGATACAGAGTACTGATACAAGTGTTTATTAACACTGTCACAGTTCTGACATGTTCAGCATGTTATCTGGGTCGTATCTGGACATTTTCTCTCACTTCTCCAGCGTTTGCTGTAAAGTTGATTGTTGCGGTTTCCTGCTACTAACATGAGCAAACTCCTCCTCCTCCCTCTTTAGATGTTTTGTCAAATTGCTTATAAAAGGAGCTGCTTTTCACCCCTTCTGACAATTTAGCAGATGGCAGTTTACAGTCTGCTCCAATTTTGTCGTCACTTACTCTAAAATATCACCAAACTGCTGACGTGGCTGGTAATCAACCTACCGCCTCAACTGACGAGGTTAACGCCACGTTGCCATAAAGTGGCACGAGGTGCTGTTGGATCAGAGAAGTCTGATGATTATGAGTACAAGAGCACAGCATCGGACCCAACATCTGATACTGATACTGTATCTGGAGTGTTCACAGTGATGACAGTGCTGCATTTCAAGAGAGTTAAAGCTCAGCAGGACACTAAAATACTCACTGGTGGAACATGCCAACGCACAATGACAGGTACCATGATGCTGCAGTTGTGTGCTGCCCTTGGGTCTTGTTTTTAAGACTTTGTGCCAATTGCATTGGCATGTTTAATGATTGCATTACTAAAATTCAAGTTAAGAAAATATTGCAACATCTGATATAATACCTCTCTCTCTTGCTCTCTCTCTCTCTCTCTCTGATTGCTCCCAGAGGGGTCTGTACTTGCTGAAACAGTTGTTCTCACCCACGAGGCAACATCATTAATGGTGCATGCACAACCAACAGCTATCATAATATTATGATCCATAACTACAGACACTGAGAAAAAGAAAAAAGAGGGTGAGAGGGAGAGAGAGGAAGAGAACTGGAGAGGGACATAACGGCAGTAGACCTCAGTGAATTACACTTACATCTCTCTACTCTCCCCAGCTCTATTCATCTGGGAGTGATCTAGGGCGGCGTGCTTCCTATGAATTATAGAAACGAGGCCATAATAAAGCGATAAATATATTTCTCAAGGAGAGCCACCGAGGCATTAACTGAGACATTAGCATAGGCTGCGTCCGCTCTCTATCTAACACAGTGATTAACTAACAGCGCATGTGTGTGTTTGTGTACAGCTCTTAACGTATGGCGCGTGTACGGCGGAATGAGGAGGGTGAGGGTGCATACAAGTGTGATTCTGAAAGAGCAAGTGTGTGTGTGTGTGTGTGTGTTTAAATTAAGAGGGTTGATAGTGTGAGAGCCTGTAATGATGAAGTTTTTACATGTGCGTGTAGATTTCATGTGTTTGTGTCTGCATTTGGATTTTTGTGTATATGTGTGTGCATTATATACAGTATGTGTGTGCATGAGTGGGTGTGTGAATGGTATATGAGTGTACCTGTGTTGTGTGTTATGCAAATGTCTACGTGCTCGTGGGTGTTAATGTGTAAACACATGCACACATGCGAGACAGGGAAACATCTCCACTCTATAAATAAGGCCCCCCTTCACAGAAACCTAGTGCCATTTAAATGCATGTAGATATGGAATTAAGTCTGCTTGTCCCCTCAATGTGAAGAGCAAACACATTTATCCCCAATAACAATGCAAATAACATATTTACACCTGGTTAACAATATAAACCACTGGGGCACTCTTATGAGTTTTTCTCTGAGTCCAGTAAATAAAATCGTCTCATTAGCATACAGCATATAGTCTACATGGAATGAATAACACTTAACTCCTGCATTGAGTATAATCATTTACAGAAGCCCTTGCAATGGCTGCCAAGCTCCGCCATTATGCTGTGTTATCATGTGTCTGTGTGATATTTAAAGATATGCTGTATACATGTACAGGCTGTGATCATTGTGCTTGTATTTGTATTGTAGAGATGATTCTCTGTGATGTGAGAGGGCTCCTTCACACTGACAAAGATCACCAGACTCTACTGTTCCCCTCAGCTTAATGGTGTATTTTTAACATCCTTCACAGCACCTTGTTTTGGTTTCGACTTTACTGTTTCAGTTCTGTGTCACTTCTCTCATCAAGCATTTTCAGCTAAGAAGCTCTGATTATCCGACAGATTGCTATCTGCCCACCACCAAACTGCAGACATACAAAATGAATGTAATGGAGCACTCGGCAGCTAAAGAGCAAGATATTTCCCTTTGGAATTGACGGAGAGAAAAAAACTGAGCTAAAAAGAGAGTAATATTGGATTTAAATTCATCAAGTGAACAGATGCATGACTGGAAATGAATATTAAGGCTGTTTGCTAACATGTTTGCCAAAGCAACTTTAGAAAGTGACAATGTACCAGAGAAGAACTGCTTAAAACAGCATGAGTTAAAATGATAGCTCCAAAAGGTTTAGCAAATTATGACTCCCCCTTCAGAAATATGTGATCTTCATCACAAATCTGCACCTAGTTCAGCAAAGTTCAAATGAAGTGGAAAGCTTTGCAGGATTTTGTTTCCTCTGAACCAGAAACTAGAATAGGAGAAGGAAACTTTTTGCTGACAAGCGTTGATGTGGATGCATGCATTCACAAAACCCTAATGATGGCATTTTCTAGTATACACATACAGTATGGAGACATTTCTTCCCTCCTAGGAGGTTAATTAAAAAAAAGTCCCAATCTTTCTGTCGCACCATCAATTTAAACTCCTCTAAACAGTGGGGAGGAATGGAAGTCTCTCCATCGTTTCCTTCTTCCCTCTCCTCCTCTTTCTTCTCTATTTGCAAGACTGCCTTATTAGCCCTGCAGCTTCTTGTCCTCACTAGATGAAGACTCAGTCATTTTTCTGTTTGTCCGTACATGCCGGTGTGTCTGTGTGTTCTGTGTGTACGTGCAGTGGAAGCCACTTCACCTCCCCATCAACTGAACATCTCTCCCTAGTTTGTGTCTAATGAGCGATGAGCGCAGCACAGCCACTAATGACGCATCTTTGTGTGTGCATGTGTGTGTGTGTGTGTGTGTGTGTGTGTGTACGTGTGTTTTAAGCGACCAAGGCGCTAGTTAGCAGTGTGGGCGTGTCTTGTAGTAGCTGGTTTTGATTCGATGCGTTCCCCATGTAACACACCAGAGGTCGCGGGGTCAGGCCAATTACATCCTTGTTGAGAGATGGCTGCTCTTTGATTCGCCGAGGTTGCCGAGGTTCTAAGGGTTCTGCTCGGGGTGTGGGGGGTCTGCTGAACGCCGATTAAGGAGTTGTTAATTGGAGCATGTTGTTTGGACCAGGCAGAGATATTTGTGTGTGTGTGTGTGTGTGTGTGTGTATCTGCAGATTGGTGTGTGTACAGTAAGTGACTGTACCTGTGCTAATTTGACATGCATTATCATATTGTTATGTGCGTGTATGTTTTTGTGCAAAATAAGATAACCCTTATAGTTCCTGTGGGGAAATTGCAGCGAACAGCAGTGAATACATGTCCGCTGTGACACTGTGCCTCATATGTGTGTGTGTGATACATGTGTTTCAATTGCAAAATCTAAAGACTCTCCTTCTCGTTTGACACGACAGAAATGGCAAAGCTATCCTCAGCGTCCCAAGAGAAGCCTCTCCTCCCCAAAAAGCCACCATCACAGGCACCAAAAACACAGATTTCTCCACTGGCAATGTAGTGTTTAGTTGTTCATTCTGTTCTATATCTGTTCATATAAGCAAGCAGCCACCATCACCTTACATGAAACGATAAGTTTCTATTGTTAGTAATCTTTCTGAAGAAAGAAAATCACCTATAATCTGTGGGTTGTCAACAATAAATATTTGGCCTACAGCCTTTCATTGTGTGCAATTTTGATTTTCAATGCAGGGCTACACAACAGGTCTATCTCATTGTGTAAAATCAACTTAAACTCTAATCTGTAAATTTCTCCCTCCAGGTCAATGTGAAATCTGCCAATATTGTTATCAAATCATCAGACTGTTCTTTCATTATTCTGTTATCATCAATTCTAACATTTTTTTATTGTATATTTTGATATTGTACAGTGTGTCTTTGGCCTACATTCAGTCAAAAGCCATTTCCTAAAGAAGCAGAAATAACAATAATGTGGCCGTATTAAGCTAAAAAGCATCTGTTCTGAACAAGGCAGGGAACCTGGGTTGTCTGTGTCCAAGATGCAACTACTACACTTGCCTATTATTGTGCATCATTCGACTGACTGATTGACTGTACCAGAAACACTAGTAGCTCTAATTATTCAGATTTGTGTTGGTCTTCCTGTCGTTTGTGTAGACTTTTTTTTATTTTTTTCAGTTCTCCCTTTGTTATCACTGGTTACATGTGTGATTACTGTTCACGGGGTATACTGTACGTGTACTCTTACTATGTGTGACTGTCACCGGGAATGGACAATTTTCCATGAAATGACTTTTGCTGCACACGCATCAGTTTTTGTGTGTGTGTGTGTGTCGTCCACACAGCACAATCTGCCGTGTGTGATGAGGTATTGAACTGGCAGCTTCTCACTGGGCTCATTTCACTTGTCATAAAACTTGCTCCCTTTATTGGCCTGGCCATTTACACACAAGCACACACACACACTTCGTACCATGTTCCCCTTAAATCCACTTCTAACAGAAGAATCTCCTGGGTTTTGACTTGTACAGCCCTGTGTGTGTGTGTGTGTGTGTGTGTGTGTGTGTGTGTGTGAGAGGGAGAGAGCTGACCAGGATCAATGCTGTGTTGTTTTCAGGAAAGTGTGTATTTAAACTACAGGGCAGTCCAGGGAGCATGAAGATGGAAAGGGGATGGGAGGATGAAGGGAAGGCGGGATGGAGGGCTGAGATATTTAATGTGTTTGCTCTACTTGCTGTTAAGTAATGATTCCCATATCCATCAAACCCCTAGAGGGCAAAGTTGTTCATGTTCACAAATCAAGACTGTAGTGTAGAGAGAAAACACATATAGAATTCATTTTAATGTATCTTTTTACTTTAAGGATTTCTTTAAAATATATATGTGTTGTGCTACTAGCATCTCCTACACATTACTTATTGCCCATGTTTGTTGGAACATTGGTAGTGGGATCTTATCAATACACAACAATAATACTGAAGCAGTCACATGCAGCAGCTCTCCAAAAGTTTGTTCACAAAAAATATGGCGAAACATGTTCAACAACCTTTTTTCCATGACTATGACAAGACAGCTGACACAAAAACCCTGGCTATAACAAAAACATGCAATACTTTATTTTTGTTGACAAAAAAAGGGGGGACAAAATACTTTTTGGGGTTCCTGTGCTGCGCGAGCCATATCAAGACTACACTGGCAACACACACAATGGGTACAGTCATCAGTGACTGTTTGTGTGTGACAAAGAGACAAAGAATGTGTGTGTCAGTGAATGCAAGTGTCACCAGAGTGTGTGTGCGTGTGTCTGTATGAGTGCGTGTCAGTCGGGCAGTGTTGGTTATGTGCAGGAAATGCCAACTTGAAAGTGTTTGTTTCAGTTTATTTACAGCAGCAGCAGGAGCTTCAGTCCAAAACTAGCAAGCTAACTAACTAAACACTATACACCTTTCAATCATAAACAGCAGCCTCGTATGCATTTGACACCCATTTTGTCATGTATTTGATGACATAAAAATGCTGTGTTTCTTTGTCCTTCACATGACCATCAAAACAGGTTTGATTTGGCATCAAAATGGATCTGGATGTATTCTTTAAACTGATACCATCAGATCACCAGAGCAGACTCTGTCTGCAAAGCTCTATTCTTACTCATCCAACCTGTTTTTTTCATCAGAAAATGAGATTAAAAAAATCATATGTGAATGCCAAACATTAACGGTTTTGGTAAGACTAGACTAACTGGCTGAAATGTTCAGTGTAATCTGATGACTAAAAGACTAAAATATCAGCAGTTTGTATTGACTACAATGAGAAAATATCCAGACTTTTAGTAAACTACAAAAACAGGATGACGTGGAGTAATTATGCTAAGAACTAACAAGGACATTTAACATAGAACTAAGACAAAATAAAAAAAATAGCTGACAAAGTGAACACTGCTGCCACTGGCTAAGAACAATATTGGAGATACTACTGAATTACATGAAAAATAACAAACATTTATTTGTGCAAATTATGGGAAATAATCCAGTATCAAGGCAAAAATGTTAATTATCAGCTAAAGGACATCAAAAAAAAAAAAAAAACTAAACTGGGTGATTGAGGATGGATGGCTGGATGGAGAAAATGTGAGATTGAAGAAAAGTTGTATCAAACAACATGGAGTCAAAATACTATATAGTGAGTGATTGAGTGTCTTTCCTCTGACTGCGTCGCATCAAGGACAAAAAAACGCGAACAGTAATAATTACCACTGACAGACAGGGTTTGTTCTGTGGATATATTGCAACTATCTATCATGTCAGGCATTTTCATTGGTTGGCTTGTAAAACATGTTTCACTGGTTAAAATGTGTTGCAATGAGACTTTGTAGCATGTTTTTAAAAAAGTGCACAAAAGCAACAAACAGTGCTCACCTAACAACGCTCGACATGAAACTACAGCTCTAAGAAGTTTTTCTTTGACGATGTTCTAAATATACTGCTATGTCAATATTCATACAGTGCTGTGGTAACACTGCATCTGAATATGGTTTAATTTACAGAGTGTGATTTATTTTCAGTTTAAAGTTATAGTTTTTATTGTCTGCTGCTGACTTATTAAAAACCTTCATGATAAAGAACTCTAAAGCAGTGCAGGAAAACACAATATTGTATTTTTGTGCACTGGAAGCTTACAGTTCCAAACTGAGACGATGAAAAAGGGAACAGTCCCGCCTCCTTCTGTCTGCTTGGGACGGGCTGTGATAGATGAAACATTGTGGCTGCATACACACTCTGTGATCAACAGCAGGCCAGGAGACAGCTGCTCAGACACACACACGCACACAGGCAGACAGCTGTGTGTGCACATGTACCTGTGAACAGACTTTTTCAGATGTCACATACTCACAAAAACAAATGTCATAAGCATACAATGATATTCCTGCACGCACACACCTGCGCATGCCGACGCTGGTTAAAATGCACACATACACGTGCCAACATAAAATGGCACGTGTGCACCTATATGCTGATATGCAGACAAAGAAATGCCAACATACACACATACATCCCAGACTTTCTTCCACAAGGTAGGTCTACCCCCCGGTGCTTTTCCTCACTGCTGAGACGGAGCAATTCATCCATCCTCTCTCCCTCCCTCAGCGCCTTACGCTTTATTTATTTATTCACTGGCTCATGGCTGGTTTGTTTTTTAAGCAAGACAAATTGAAAGGAATAAAAGTCCAGACTTGTACAGGCTGCTGCTCGGACTGCCTTTATGTCAAAAGGCAGCACACTGGGTTATGAATCACGGGGCATGCAAGCGTGCGTGTGTATGTGTGTGTGTCCATGTAGGTAGTTAGTCCCGTGTGTTATCTAAACCTCACAGCTGGCTGCTTTTCTGAGGTGTTGGTTAGTCTCTAAATGCTTACACTCTTATATACAACTACAGTTAAACAGGTTCACTGTACAGCTTCCATACGCGGACTTCACTCAATGAAGAGAAGCACATCAACATCATTGGCCTTTTGTTTAAAAAGCTTTAAAAAAGCATGATGTCACTGTCAGTAGCAAAGCAGAAAGTACGTATGTGTCACTGAAGGCTAAAAGTTTAAGGAAGGATGGACAAAGTGTTTGACTTCAATCGGGAGAAGGTCGTTCATTTTACCTTTGGTTTAGTCTTAATTTGTCCAGATTACTGGGGGACTTAATGGTGGAACCACTGTTGTTTCATGGCAAGAAGCTCCTGGGTTTGAATCTCACAGTCCAAACACATGCAGTTAGGTGACATGGAGATTGTGCAGTATATAAGAGCTTATATGTGGTCTTATGTCTTTATGTATGTTAGACTGATGATATATGTCTTCATTTGAGGAAGGGTACAGTCTCCTCACCCCTCCACACTAACTGATTCACATGCCAATATCCTTCATGTCTTCATTGGTGCTGCAGTGGACATTTAAGTCGAACCATCACATACATCATGGATACATTGCAGTTTGTCACATTTTGCTTTTATTGATAAGCCAACCATTCAGGTTTTCAGGTCTCAGCCAATCAAAATGTCTGATATGAATAAAACCTACTGAGTAATTCGTCAAAAAAAAACTAGAGAAATCCAATAAATGTTGTGGTGAACAGTTTGTCCATTCACCCCCAAACAGACACACACAGACAGCATCTTAACCATAATCTTTATGTATCTGTCTAGCTGACAACTGCAAAGACAACACAGCCTGAAACAAGCTATTTTCTTCAAGAGGTCAGTTGGGGAAAACAAAACACAACACTGAGCAGCACTGAGTGTGTGAGAGTGTGTGTGGCTGCTGAGAGCGCCGTTAGATGCGCTGTCACATACTGCTTTCATATCTCGGTGTGTATCTGCGTGACTGACGAACTGGAAACAGAATCAGTGTATGTGTGTGTGTGTGTGTGTGTGTGTGTGTGTGTGTGTGTGTGTGTGTGTGTGTGAGTGAGTGTGTGTACATGAAGGTGTAGGTGTGTTTTCTGTGAGTGAGTGACAGAGTGGAAACAGAATCAGAGGCCTGGCAGTGAAAGACGAGCTGAGTGGAAGCATCTGGAAGAAAGAGAGGGGCCCATCAATCATGACTGTAATGCCACCACACATCATGCACATGCACGCACGTGTACGCACGCACACACACACACACACACACACACACACACAGACACAGAGGGCTGTAGATAACATAAAATGTAAAAATGCACAAAAGGGTGAGAAATTGCTCGAGTAAGTAATGAGGTCCAGTTGTGTTCTATTCAGATGAACTACAAGCATTTTCACACTGCAGTTTCAATGAGGTCTCAACACTTTGAAAATCTTTGATATAACTACGCAAATTCATGCAAAGTTCCTTAAAAGTTAGTCTCTTCATGACTTGGATGAGTGTATCGTGCAGAACAAAGGCTCAAACAGCAGCATATATTGTCCGAGCCTTTCAATACACATTCTGTTCATTCGGAGTGTTCATATGTTTAACAGGACTTCCATTAACCTTACACGTCTGTTTCACAATTCATGGTGAGCGCTACTCTGTGAAAACACACAATCTGTACAATCTTGTGTTAAGTCTTATGTGGCTGTGGGAGCTGTCCAAGGCATAAGAAAATAACTCATAAT
The DNA here is from genome assembly GCF_051107435.1 of Chaetodon auriga. NCBI lineage: Eukaryota > Metazoa > Chordata > Actinopteri > Chaetodontiformes > Chaetodontidae > Chaetodon > Chaetodon auriga. Next base: position 6,515,581 of record NC_135085.1, on the reverse strand, counting down.
GTATACTCAGTATGGTTGTGTCAGACTGCTTCTTTGGTGGGGTCATTTGGTAGGACACATACTGCATCCTGTGGGCTGCTTATCAAACACTGGCCTGAAGTTGGATCCGACTGACGTCAACGGAGTGAGCCTATCCTAGATTTTGGAGTCTTTGTGAAAAGACACAATTTGTGTTTTGATATTTTTAGAAGTGTAAGACACAAGAAAGATATGGCAAATACAGCAGGTCATTGGGAAACTCTCTTGAGGGCCTAATATTTCATAATGTATTAATATTTCCATATAATATTTCATGTGGTTCTACAAAGAGGAGCACTTGGAAGGACCCTGACATGACAGAACTCTCAGAGAACACACAGTCCATCCTGTCATCCATCATAGTTGGTGGATGAGCACGGTGTCTATATCTTGACCGGACCAGTGCGCTGTTATGGTAGGCTGGTCTCCCTCGCTGTCTGATGAGTCATGATTCACAGAAAGAAACCAAGGGAGACTGCAGAGGTTCGAAAGAGTAGAGATGGACAGAAAGAGTGTGAGAGCAAGAGGAGGAGTATGAAGAAGAACACATGGAGGGAGGAGAAGAAGCCCTGGAGTGTAACTCAATATAGGAAAAGGTGTCACGCTGACAAATGCAATACGGTGTGATCTATTAGTTATACCGCAGCCTATGTTAAACAGCTGCCCTGTGCTTTGCTGTTCACACACACTCAGTATCGTGGCCATCTCCATCATTGGTTACCTGTGGAGAGAGAAAGGACAGACAGCTTGTTTCTGACAGAAAACGAAGGGAAACCAATTTAGTCCAATGGGCTCTCTCCCTCTCTTCCTGTTCTGTGCTGGAACAAATAAATTTTTGTCCTCATTACTAATTAACCAGCAGCAACCCCCATTCATTCACACACACACACACACACACACACACACACACACAGAGTACACTCTGCATCTTCAGGCTCTCTACGCTCACAAAAAGGTTAAAAAAAAAGAGAAAGCATATGTGTGCATGTTGTGATTTACGAGCTGTGTTGCTCGGTTGCTGTTGTAGCATCCACCTGTAAGCCATTCATAAAGCAAGCAGCTGAATAATGAATGGCTGGTGTCTGGGGCCGAGCTAGGCTACGTTGTGCCCTGGTGGCTGTTTTAAATGAATAGGAATTAGTGGGCTACAATGGAGCACAGAGCCCTCTGTGTGTGTGTGTGTGTGTGTGTGTGTGTGTGTGTGTGTGTGTGTGCGTGCGTGCGTGAGATTGTTGTTTATGGGCACAAGGGACGGCCATTTATCAGGCAGCCGCCATGTTGGCAAGACCAGAGTTGTGAGGGTTGCTGGGTTTGGAATAGAGGGCATTTCAAGAGAAATTTTGGATTTTTTACAGCTTGGGTCTTGTTTCCGTAGCTTTGGCCATTATTCAGTAATAACGACATTATACTAACAAAGCTAATTGCAAAGAAATGTGGTGCCTTTTCAAAGAAGAAACAACGAAGAACACAATGTCAGATGATACTTTTAGCACAAACACGTTTCATTTGGTTTCCTGTTGGGCTGAAGTTGGTAAATCATTCTGGCTCATCTGGTTCAAACGTTTAGTTTACTGTTGTGATATTTCTCTGTCACTTTCACTCTGTGTGTCATGTTTATGTACTACCAGCAACCTCCAGTGCACAACATGGATTGATTGTTTCAATCCCCATGAGTTTATTTGAATCTAACAGTAACGCTGATACAGTCTGACACCTGGACTTCCATGACAAAAATCATGAACAGTCAATGGTGAATTTTGGTAGGTATTCAAATTTTCAAATAATTATTTCAAACGCTCAATCAAGTTTCCTGTAACTTGAAATGCTCTGTACACCTACACAGGATACAGAAGAGTGAGAGATCAATCAAGCACAGCCTGTCCATGCTCACACACCTTTGTGTGTATGCAGGACCTTTAAACAAACCCCCACCTTAGATTAACTTGTTTGAAAGAGAAAATGAAGTCAAGCAGTTCCATTATTATCCAAACTGTTGTAAACATCCATCAAAAGTTAGACTGACTTCTTGGTGCAACTTTGACGCATCTGTACTTGAACTACACATGCACACAGTTTTCAATGAAGAATTATCACTAATATTTGGTAAAATGGTCAATACGCTGTTACTGTAAGAATAGAAAAAATGCAAAACCATGTAAATAAGGTTTAAGCTGTACTAAACATAAAAGGAATTTTCCATTGAATGGGTGTGTGAGGGGATGAAGCAGTTATTGCTGTGTGTGTGTGTGTGTGTGTGTGTGTGTGTGTTTTGCATATATGTTAATGTCACTTCTTTTTTTCTTTTCTTTTTTTAACCAGTAACAAATGCTGTTATCAATTAGTATTTCAATATAGGGAGTTAGAAATATGTTGAAACAGTCTAAGTCATGAGAATGTAAGTAGTGTAATGAATCAGTCCGGCCATTAATGACTCTACTTTTCCAATAAGTGACAGCTAATGAGTAATTCATCACTTATTCATGCTCGTCTTCATGGGCAGCAGCACAGTTTGTGAGGATTTCCCAGAGTTATGAACAGTTCTTCTTGTGCATTCACTGTCTAACGTACTCACAGCGATAACGCACACACACACATGCGGATAGACGGCGTATTGGCCTACAGGGATACACTCGAAACCACTAATGTCACATTCTCCCTCTGCCTCTGTGCATTGTTGTTGGGTTTAACTATGGGGAAGTGTTATGTCGGGTCATTTGTGTCTCCAAATTGGCTCGTTTGTTGCCTCGGCTGCTCTCTTTTGCCATTCAGCTCCCGTGGTGCTTCAGTTCAAATGGACACTGCACTTGAGAGAGGCAAGTGGAACAAAGTTGAGAATCTGAAGTAACGCCATGAAATAGTTTAGTGCTTTGTGTCAGAAGACTGAAGCTTGCATATGTTTAATATGATGGAATATAAACATGAGAGGGAAAAAACTAAATGTTTTTACATTCTGTGTGTTCTGGAGATCTGTGTTGATTTAAGTGTGTCAGATTTAAATTGCAGTGGGCAGTCACCACTTGCATTATCGATGCAAATCTGACTTCTGGACAGTTTCTTTAGTCCATTTAAATGCTCATAACAGCAAATGGTAGTCACATATGCTCCGACCATATGTTTGTAATGTGTCTATGTGTGTTTGTGTTCAGCTTGGACATCTGATTAAAAATCTCTTCTTTCAGGCATTAACCTCCACATTTCCTTCTTATTCAGCTTGCCTTGGTAAGCTGTGGGAAAAGTGAATATTTTGCCTGAGTTGAAACATTCTCAACGTGTGTGGATGCGTATTTCATCCATTTATGCTGCTGACATGATTCAGTTGTATTGTTGTTTTTTTTTGTGTGTGTGTGTGTGTGTTTGTTTGTTTGTTTGCTGACCATGAGGATGAGCTAATGTCTTTCCCTGTGTGTGGGAGTCTCCACACTGCCATCACTACTGACAATGGGCATGATGTATTTTTTGGGAGCCTAGTGAGACTCTCTGGGTGTCCATATCAGCAGGTGTGAGCATGTGTGTGTATCACCCCACTTTAACAACCTCCATCTGCTGCAATCAGCGTTCTTCTGTGGGCAAGTGTGAGTGTTTGTGTGTGTTTGTGTAACATCGGCCCAGTGTAGCTAACAGTCATATCGCCAACAGACACTGACCTTTTCTTCTGTCTGGAGGCACACACATATGCACACACTCAATCCATCACACAGTAGCACAAACACACACAGTGCATATGGTCGGTTGCTTCTCAGGCTTTGTGACAGCTGTCAGTCAACACTCATGCACTAAACACACACACACACAGTTGGGGGCAGTGTTGAGGTTTAGTGGTCCGTGTGATCAGATTGGTGGACAGACAACGTACGTCCCATGTTAGGACAATAACAACCCTTCAGGACATGATCTCTGAATACCAGTTTGTGTGTGTGTGTGTGTGTGTGTGTGTGTGTGTGTGTGTGTGTGTGTGTGTGTCATCCCTCTAGGTCTGGCACTGTGAATACCAGTTGACAACTGCCACCCCAAGCTGATTGACACATCTGGGTTTGAACAGGACAGGCCACACACACACACACATAAGTATTCAAATATTCACTCTGGACAGGATGCCAGCTGTCTGAAGCAGCTTTTCATGCAGAGTCTTTGGCATGATCCAGCTGTCAAATCTCCACTGGTGGGAACAAACTGATGATGACATGAGTCAAATGTCTGCGCTTCTTTTTTGGTTTAAATTCACCAACAATGAAAAGGCCAAGGCAGTCACGTTGACTATTTTTAAATCGAAAAGATAACAACATTGTTAAGGCCACAGGCTGCAACAGATGCACCGCAGCTTCTTTTTGTGGGCTGTTCACAAGGAGCAGCAGCTGGCATACTGACACCCATGGCAGAATGCAATCTGTGCCACACACTGGCAGTCAGCTGTTCCTTTAGCACCATACAAAGACACAGCAACAACCTGATCACCTTGATCCTGTATCATTAATATACAGACACATCAGAATCAGCTGCTGGATTACAGTATGACTCTATTCCCTTTTTACACATCCAGAAGTCATGTTTGTGGTGTTCTGATGAATTCCAATATTCACTTCAGCTAAATGCTCCACTATGTTCACCATAGTCTCTCATGTCTTCTATTGGTGCTGGGCTGGTATCTGAAAGTGGGTTTATCCAATATTTTTGCTGAAAACATTAAGATGATGAGAGCAGAGAGACTGAATCAAAAAGCTGCAGGACATAAAGTCAAAACACTGAGCTCAGAGAGGCTAAAATGCTCTGAAGCTTAAGAGAACTGAACTCTGTCTGTATGACAGGCCAGCTCTTTCACATCATACAGTTTAATTTAATCGACTGTTAATACAAAATTGTTTATTACCAGAGCTTTAAGAGAGCAAAAAAACAGATATCAAGTTTCCGGAACTGTCTGGGATTTCTGGGAGATCTGCACAACTGACACTTACTGATATTTGCCAGTACATCAATGATGCAGTCTTTGATTAAGACCAAATGGCTGGTTGAATCATTTCAGCCTGTCCCATGATAAAAAAAAAAAAAAAAGATTTTAAATAATGTTATTATCTCCATGCCTGTGACAGTCTATTACTGATACTGTTATTTTCTTTTACAATTTCATTCAACCATCGGAAATTGTAACCTACAACCTGAACTTACAGCAAGGAGGTCGCTGGTTCGATCCCCGGGTCGGGCAGGGCCTTTCTGTGTGAAGTTTGCATGTTCTTCCCGTGCATGTGTGGGTTCTCTCCAGGCACTCCGGCTTCCTCCCACAGACCAAAAACATGCTCATTAGGTTAATTGGTGACTCTAAAATTGTCCTTAGGTGTGAGTGTGAGTGTGAATGGTTGTATGTCTGTCTATGTTGCTCTGCAATCGGCTGGCGACCGGTTCAGGGTGTACCCCGCCTCTCGCCCATTGCCAGCTGGGATAGGCTCCAGCCCCCCGCAACCCCAAAAGGGATATTCGGGTATAGAAGATGAATGAATGAACCTGAACTTCCCTCCCAGCCCAATAAAATCATCAGTATCCACTGATTGACCGAAGTTAAAGGTTGTACATATGAGATTGGTAACATTAATATAGCAGCAAACAACAATTTCCTGTGTGAAGATATAGTGGAGTAATGGCAATGCAGAGAACACAGATTCTCAAAATGATGCTAAAAACGGAATCAATTATAAAATCTGATGCTGGTGCTACAGTGCGACATCTGAAAATCTCACACATAGAACCTGTAAAATAGATATCCAGGTAACTAACATCAGCCAAGTTTCTTCTTCTCTTGTAATATCTGTAAAACATGGCACAGTTAGCACATTGCTGCACTCTTGAGCACGGGCTCACTGTGACTTTCACATGTACTATAAGTGAGCAGAATTTTATAATATGCAGACTATCCTCCCTTGTTTAACGGCCCATCATTTCTAACATGGGCTCGCTATGACACCTTACTGGTTGAAATCACATTATTTATGACTCCATTTCTTATATCAGTGCATAGTAGCACATAAACGCAACCCTAAGCCTGACTGGGTCTGAAGTGATCTCAGACTATGACTTACTGATACATAACAGATACATTCACTCACTGAAAAAGTCTCCATATCGAGTCATTTGTGATGTCATTTGAGTCCTCAAACCTGCAATAACTGATTTTTTGGCCCCTTTGGGGCGAAAAAACATCATTGCCATATTATCACGTTTTAAGTTGATGCAGGTAACTTTATCACACATCCAGCAGTTAATAAGAAAAATTATCATTCATTTGGAATTTTGATAAAAGTCCAATAATCGCTCTCTTTAAGCTCTGTTTTTGATGTCAACCAAGTTCTAAGGGAAACATCTGGTAGCAGATAGTGTACAGTAGGTTTTAGAGCTCGTTCACTGACAGCTGCCTGCTCAGGCTGCAGACAACACTACGAAACTTAAACAGGAAAGTTTAAGCTGGACGGCTAATCAATGATCGAACTTAAGTATTCTTATTTGTAGTACAAATTTTCTTGTCTTAAGAACTGGTCTTCAGAATTCAGAATTGATCAAAATTTAAAACTATAATCATTGCAACAATCAAAATGTCTCGCAGCCCCTTTAGCTGAACAATACCTTAAGCGCATGACACACAACGGAGACCAGGTCTGAACAAATCTCTGGACATTATCTGCAGGAATCCAAAGTAAGAGAAAGTAAGAGAAAGACAAGGTGAAAGAAAGATAAAGGTTGTCATAAGACACAGAACCATGAAAAAGAGAGAGGGAGAAACATGGTGACAGGGACACACACTGAGAGAGAGAGAGAGAGAGAGAGAGAGAGAGAGAGAGAGAGAGAGAGAGAGAGAGGTGCCTTTGGGCAGTACTTTCACCTCCACTGACATTTAACTAAAAACCAATCTCCATGTCTGCCATCTACAGCCCCTAACCTCAGGGCTAGAGGGTGGAGAGGGCTTTGTGTGTGTGTGTGTGTGTGTGTGTGTGTGTGTATGTGTGTGTGTGTGTGTGTCTGTGTGTGTCTGTGTGTCTGTGTGAGCATGCGTGCCTTTGTGTAAGCACGCAAGTTGCAAGCATGGATTTTGGGGGATGGAACACAAGTATGTATTCGTTCACAGATTCATGTTTGTGTGTATGTGCGTATGTCTGTTACGTGTGTGTGTGTGTGTGTGTGTGTGTGTGTGTGTGTGTGTGTGTGTGTGTGTGTGTGTGGCTGCACATAGAGAGAAAGAAAGCATCAGAGTGTCAATTGTCCCCTGGGTGAGGTCAAGGTCTCTGTCCCCACTCAACATCATCACCTTCTCCATCTGCACACGCACACACGCACGCACACACGCGCGCACACACACACACACACACACACACACACACACACACACACACACACACACACACACACAGCCCCAATAATCATGCCATTGAATCAAATATATAATCAGAGAGGAAATGTCCCCTCGTCACCACCATGCCATAATCCAGTAGGAATTGGAATTGGAAAACTTATACAAGGGTTAGCCGGTGCAGTCGGATGGTGCCCCAGGGCCTCAGCAGGAGGGAGGGAGGGGAGAGATAGTGGGGGTGAAGAGATGACACAAGAGAGTGAGAGATATAGTCAGTCCGAGAAAGAGAGAGAGAGAAAGCATACAAACACGTAAAAACTCTAAATGTAGAATAGAAATATGTAAAAGAGTTGAAGAAGAGAGATGTTACAGGTACAATGAAAGGAAGATGGTGAGGAAGAAGAGAGAACAGGTGTATAAGTATGTCCTTCCTTGTTTGACATACTGCTCAGGGTGTTACAACCCCACTCCACCCCACCCTTTCCCTTCTTTAACATCTGTGCAATCTTCAGCGTTTCATAGGAGAGGGTCTCTGAGCTCAGGTTAACTGCTAGCCCCAGGGCTTGTAGTAACACCCAACTACTCCTCCACCCAATCACCACCACCAGCAGCCTCAACTGACAAATGTCCCAGTCAATGGCACAGTGAAATTAGTCAGAGAGTAAGATGAAATAAAAAGAACAAATAGTTTTTTGTTTGTTATTTTTTCCCAAATATCTCAGTTTCGGTATATTGGGTTCATTGGTGATGGAGGGATAGAAGGAGCAATGAAGTGATGCAGTCAGGAGGAGGGCGTCTGTATGATTTTGGTTCCTGTGTGTGTGCTCTTGTGCATGCAGTGAGAAAATTCCACAATTCCGTGTTGGCGGCCGTCATGCCTCTTTGTCCTGTTTGTGCCAACTGTGCTTTGCTCATGACTGGTCCCTGGTGTGTGTGACCAATTAGCTAATGAAGGCAAAGAACAATATTCTATTGTCTACCTCCTATGCTCCTATGGGAACGTTCTCTGTTTGCTACTAAATGTTTGACAACTTGGTGGCTTACTGCATGAAACACACATCAAGATGTATGCTGGCTAAAATGTGGTCACAGAGCCTCATGGCTTTATCTCTGAATATCCACTGCTCCCAAGATATGTGGTGCCTTTGCTTCATCTCATCAGAAACACTAGGTCAGTGGTCCCCAACCACCGGTCCTTTAGTCATTTAGTACCGGTCCGCACCAAAAAAAATAAATAACATTATTTCCGTTTTATTGATTTGCAGAGTCTGAAGAGGTTTTATTTTGAAATATGACCAGATTCTCCCCTGTGTCTCGCGCGTCTCTTCTGCTTGACACATGTTACCTGTGACGACAAGCTAGCAAATGAGGCAATAAAGCCTTCAAAACTTATTTGGCACATGGAGACTAAGCACCCCCATTAAAAGACAAAGCTTTGGAATTTTTTGAAAGAAAAAAATGTGAACACGAAGGACAGAAGCAATTACTGAGGGCCACCACATCAACAATTGCGAGTGCAATTGAGAGCATCATACTTAGTGGCTAACCTCATAGCTAAGGCTAAAAAACCATTTAGTATTGGTGAAGACCTGATCCTGCCCGCCACTAAGGACATTTGCCGTGAAGTTCTCGGAGAGGCTGCTGTTAAAAAGATTGCACAGGTGCCTCTTTTGGCTAGTACCGTCACTCGGCGTATTGAGGAAATAGCAGAGGACATCAAGGCCCAATTGTTGGAAAGGATTAAGAAATCCCTGTGGAATGCAATCCAGGTTGACGAGTCTAATGATATTGAGAACAAGGCAATACTTCTTGTTTATGTGCGATATCTTTATGAGGAGGATGTGCATGAGGATATGTTATGTGCACTATTGTTGCCAACCAACACCACTGCTGCAGAACTATTCAAGTCACTGGATGATTACATATCAGGAAAACTGGACTGGTCCCTTTGTGTCGGCATATGCACGGATGGAGCTGCTACCATGACTGGACGGCTTTCTGGTTTAACTACTCAGATTCAGGAGTTTGCACCTGGATGTGAGTCTACGCACTGTGTCATTCACAGAGAAATGCTGGACAGCCGAAAAATGTCACCTGAACTCAACAGCGTATTGAATGAAGTTGTTAAAGTTATTAACCACGTCAAAACCCATGCACTCAACTCCCATTTATTCAAGCAGCTTTCTGAAGAGATGGATGCAGAGCACAAACTCCTTCTCCTATACACAGAAATAAGATGGCTATCGAGAGGGAGATCGTTGACCAGAGTGTTTGAATTACGGGAGCCACTGCAGAGATTTCTCTAAGAAAAAAGTCACCACTGGCAGCTCATTTCAGTGACAAGGAGTGGTCACAAAACTCACTTACTTGCGCGACATATTCCGTCTGCTCAATGAACTCAATCTGTCACTTCAGGGGAAAATGACAACTGTCTTCAAATTGGCATGTAAAGTAGCTGCATTCAAAGCCAAACTGGAAATGTGGGGGCGGCGAGTGGACAGAGGGACATTTGACATGTTTCAAACATTAGCAGGGATTTTGGAAGAGACTGAGCCTGGGCCTTCAGTTTCCCAGTTGGTGAAGGATCACCTGTCCTTGCTTCAAAGGAGTTTGAGCATTACTTCCCAACCAGCAAAGACCCGTGAACTGCGAAGGAATGGATCCGCGACCCATTTCTGAACAAACCCGGTAATCGAGCCTGTCCATGCGAGAGGAAAATCAGCTGCTGGAGATAACAAATGATGGACTTGAAAGTATGTTTGAGACAACAACCATGTCGGTGTTTTGGATGAAAATCAAGGCTGAATACCCTGAGATCACAACAAAATCACTGAAAACCCTGCTTCCTTTTACAACATCCTATCTTTGTGAAACCGGACTTTCTGACACGATCAAGACAAAATCACGGAATAAACTGGACATAAGCGACACACTTCAGGTGTCACTGTCTCCTGCTACCCCCAGATGGGACCGTTTGGTTGCACAGAAATAAGTGCAGGGCTCCGACTGATACAGCATTAAGGTAAATTGTAATTTTATATTTGTTTTCATACCATATATATTATTTTTTATTCATGCTGGCTGTATAATTTTATTTCGTCATGTTTATCCGCCACACCGTGAAGACCGGTCCATGAAAAATATGTCTTTTATGAAACCGGTCCGTTGCGCACAAAAAGTTGGGGACCGCTGCACTGGGTAACTCATTGACTGCTGTTAGTTATTGGTTTGATTAATTAATATAATGGGTTCACATCTTTAATATCAGCATTCTGTGGAAAAGTCAAACATTCAGGTTTTAATAAAATCAGTATTGTTTTTTTTAAAGCACTGACTCCTAATTGTTGATTGCATACTGTTTTGTCTTTGTAATATATAATTATTACTCATTATTGCCCAATTGTTTTTGGTCTCAGTGCCCTACATTTTGACTGCAATGCCACAAAAAAAATGTAAAAGTGGTAAAAATGACTTAAATACAGGTGTGTCAGTATAACATTTTCATCTAAAGGTGTCTTTGCAATGTGTGCCCCTCCCTTGGCGGTGAGGGCGCTGTTCAATAAATGAGTATGATATGGCGCATGGTGGAGGGAAGGCGGGTTACAGCAGACACTGTCATTGACCCCAGCCTTAGCAGTCAGCACATCTCCATGAACAAAACTGACCATGTTTGTTATATTATTTTAAAGTAAAGTCCAACTAAATTGTAATGGTGAATTCTCCCTGGCTTTTTACTGGAAGAAGGTTGGGAGTCTGACAAACTGGTCCCGCACTCTCACTGGGGTAAAACAAGATCAAGAGGACACTGAAAGAAGGGTTAGGGAAAAAAACAGTTTTTGGCCACTTCACTGTCACTTGATAAACTCACGCCAATGCCCTTTGCTGCAGCAACTCCCTCCACTACCCCAACCTCCTCCTAATGTGCTAAGCTTTTGGTACTGTTGATTTAGGATTTAATGTTCATATCTGTTTATTATGAGGGTTTGTTCACCGAGCAAAAATGTTGCTCAGATTCTTTGAGTCCCCTCAAAAAGAAGAGCCTTTCCACCAATTATGACTGCATAAATATTTGCTACAAATAGTTAATTGCTTCACGTAAGTGTCACATCACAGGTTTGTTTAAACAGCACTAAACAAGCATTGCAGGAACAAATCCGCATTTTAACCTGGTTTGCATGAACTGTCTGGGTGACTGTGTTGTGAGCTTGATGGAGATCTGTCCACAGTTCAATCTCCAGTGTCACAGTGTAACCCTTGTGAGGACAAGGGCAAAGCATTACATGCACATTAGTGGGTCCAGATAGTGTGCACATGGCCGCAGAGAGGATCGGGCAGAGGCTGAGCCCTTAAAAACAGGACTGACTGTGAGGAGACCAAGCGTGCGGCCACATGTGCCGCCCCATTGAATCAGTGTTGGCCAACCTCTGGCTTCATTTTTTTGTAATTTATTGGACTGAAGCAATTTCACTTCAAAGCTTTCTAACTAGGGATGCAGCGATTAACCGATTTTACTATTAACCGCGCTTTAAAACGTCACGGTTATTTAATCTCAAAGGCTCCGCTACACCGAGTGTTTCCGTTCTCACTCGCAAAAAACGGACATTATGCTGGTACGTTATTTTCGGCGCAAACTGCACAGAACGAAAACAAAGTTACACCAGCGGTGCACCTGCTTTAAGTGCCGTGCATATCAAGAGATATGGAGGCTACGCTACAGTAGCTTAGCAATGGCAGAAGGACCAGGCAGCGAAACTTTGTTTCCACCTAAGAAAAGAGTGAAGTCGGCAGTGTGGGAGTTTTTCGGATACAATGAGAATGACCAGGGAGTCATTCAAGACGACGGATCACCTGTCTACAAAACCTGCCGAAAAAAAGTTGCGGCTAAAGGGTCAAACACATCGAACTTAATGCAGCATTTGCGGGATCACCACCCAGCTTTACACGCCAAAGTAAAAGTAACACATAATAACTGAGTTAAATTACGTTTACGGCAAGTTATTTAATGAAACATTGAGTTGGTAGGGAGTTAAATATAAACGTGTCACTTACAATCAGTGGCATAGCGGTGAGAGTTGAGCTTTTAGTTCAATGTTAACAAACAGCAGCAAAGCGGCACGTTTGCCTATGGAAGACAAAATTGCTCCTCTCAAGGGCTTCTGTCAGTGACCGTTTAACGTCACAGTTTGCTTCTTCCCATCTGTGTTGAGTAAACTCTGGGCTTTGTAGGTTAATATACCAGGTGTAAAACACTAACTATCAATGAAGTTATAATATAAGTTATATATAAAAGTTATAATAATATGTAGCTTCTATTTAATTCCAAACAGACACAGACTTTTGTTTATTTTTTCAAAAGGGAAATACTGACATGGATGTTTACAGAGCAGAAGTCACTTTATTTAATTCCAAAGGGAGTTTTTGTTTATCTTTATTTATTATTTTTGTTCTGTATTATTTGATTACTATGTTATTTCTGACAGCAATAAAGAGCAAATTAAAATCTCTAAAGAATGTTCATGTGATTTTATACATTAGTTCATTTGTAGTGTTGTGAAATTAATTAATGTATAATAATCGTGATAATCGTGAAACCGTGATTATTCCTCAGACTATAATCGTACAATCAAAATCTATAATTGTTGCATCCCTATTTCTAACCAGGCCTGATAAACAGACAAAAGTATATGAAAGAGCACATAAAAGAGGCTCTAAACACAGAGTTTCTAAGACAGTATCGTCAGAACATCATTGACAATGACTGACTGGATCAAACTCACATCACAGGTCATGGTCGAGTCATATAACCAATGATCTACAATACTTGACCAGATCAGTCACCCTCAGCATCCAACACATCCATTCTCATGCTCACTCATGACCACCTTTACTGTCTCTTCTCTGTTTTTCTCATTCCTGTTTTTCATCCACTTTTTCTCTTGTAATTTCTTTTCATCTGTCTCTGTCATTACCTCAATTTGTTTTCTTCATCCGCCTGCATTGTCCTGACCTCTCGCTCATTCTCTTTCTTCATCTCTCTCTCCTTCCTTGTTGTCACGGGGAGGGTACGGCTGTCGGGGAAGTTTTTCCAACCTCCTCATCCTCTCATTTTTCATCAGCCCCTCTCCGACACCCCCATGCACGCACGCACGCACGCGCGCGCGCACACACACACACACACACACACACACACCAACTCCCATCTCCCCATTCATCCCCTCCCTCTCCTCTTTCCCTCTCCCATCTCTGGCACAAATGCATTTGTTCAATACCTCCAGCAAACAGATTAGCGGGCTGTTATCAGCGACAGGGAGACGGTGATAATGGTTTTCACCACATCTTCTCTCTGCCACAGATTAAAATGGGCCAGGTCACCTGCCACATGCACAAACACACACACTTTCACATGCACTCACAAACCCATGCTCGCACCTGCATAACTACATGTCAACACACAAGAATTATCAAAACATACAGTAACTTATATGTTCACATGCTGTTCTCTCTCTCTCTCTCTCTCACACACACACACACACACACACACACACATATCTCTACAACAGCAGCATATTAGCAATCTGTTTTCTTCTTCTGCTCCTCCATCCCCCTCTGCTTGTCTCTAAGGTTGCCATTGGATTTCCTGTCCAATCTATTGTCACAAGCCAGGGCCAAAAGATACAAGGTGAAGTCAGTTTCAATCTGATGGGCCATTGTTTTGGCTTTGGCTTCACACACACACACACACACACACACACACCATGGTCACAAATACTAGCTGATGCCCCAATACCTTGGTCATATTTTTCTCCTGCTGCTTGTCACCTTGGTGTATGTGTTGTGTCCACCACTATACTCTGTGTGTATGCATGTGTGTGTCTGATCAACACCGCTTGATTAACTGGATAAAAGATTTCTTTTCAATATGGGTCAAGTTGGACTGAACTGACTGAATAGTGTGCGCTGAGCCCTGAGGATAGATTTCGGGCCAGGTTCAAGATTTTGAACTGGATCAGACCACATGAATCTAGCCTGATGATCGTCGCCGATCATGAACAACACACGCGTCTCTTCCAGTGTAGTGTGACACGCTAAACAAAATGTCATGCAGCTTCTGGGATGCCCCACGACACCCTGACGAAAAGACTAGCACGTCATTTGCTTTTAATGTTATAGCACATCCACAACCATTTTTTCCTTTCTTTTCTGTTTTTCAGTACTGCCAGCATCACACACAATGCTTCTGTCAGTTTGATTGACAGTTGCTTCACCCAATCTCCTCGAATGACATCTGAACTTGAGCATGATCGTGAAATAAGACGTGCATTAGTCAGGGTCATACGTGTAGTCCTGCCAGTCACCTGACCAAGACAAGGCAAGAGTTTATGGCATTGTGATCATTAGATCTGACACCATGACCATCTTTAACGACGAAAGGATTGTGTAGCCTGATCCACGCATTAAAGCCGCTATTGGTTGAAGGGTTAAAACATACATTAAAATGTGATTGAGCTGAAGGTTGTGTGCACCTCAAGAACAATTTCAACAACCAAGTCAGTGTTTTTCATGCAGGAGATCACGGGAGGTGCACGATGGCTCTGTTTCTGGTTTGTCAGAAATGTTGGTCCTTTAAGAAGTGCACATAGAACAGAGTGTCTGCATCTTCCAGTCATGGTTTCTTCTTGTCTTCTATTTATAGTAGGAGTTGCGTTACTTAAACTTTATATCATGTTTTTTTTTTGTTTGTTTGTTTCTGTGACAGTATTATATTGTGGTATAACAAAAATAAAAGGGATACTCAACTTTTACCTCTTTTCACTCACTTGGCAATGTAAGGGAACATATTTTAGGAAACAAAAAATGCTTTGAAGAAAAATTAAAATGAGATTTATTCATGGGCTCTAAATAGGAGTGAAAATTAGGTATAGGCCTGCATGTGTTTTGAAGTGAGTAACCTGCCCAATAATATAGCTTAAATTGTAAATGTAATGTGAGCAAAGTAACACAGTGTGCCATGGCGTGTCTATCAAGTTAATTCACATACGGCAGCAACAGACACACATACCAACCCAGTAGAGGGGGCTTTCTTGGAACAACAATACCAGCTGAGTTTGTGGCTGCATGAAGTGTGGACATAACATAGCTCTGGCTATGTGAGATGACACAAAAAGCAACAGCTAGCTAACAAGCTACTATTCCTGTTATTCTCATACTACATACTATTGTCATACATAGTTTCATGTAAGTTTCATTCAATATTACTTAAAAGGTCATGATCTTCTGAGGAAACTCAAAACCTAACAAGTATATTAGCCAAACTCTGTGTGTTGTGTTCATGTGCTCTGTCTGTACACAATCCAGTGTCCCATAGTGATAAACTATGTTGGTGGTCAGTGTAATGTTTTCTCCCCTTGTAAACCCCTCCAGCAACGCCTCAGCTTGGTCAATAATTAATGCCGGGGATGCTCTGTGTTTTACAGGAGGCCACAGCCATGTTTTATCACTGTAGCACATCATTCTCATTAGGCCAGATTCGATCAAGACTCATTGTACACAAAGACACAGAGGGATTCACAGTGGCAGACATGGTAGACAGGAGAGAGAGAAGCAAGGTGGGGAAAGGAAAGGAAATCAAAAGAAAGGAAAAGAAAAGCAGAAACCTGACTGTCCATCTAAAACAGTCTCAACTCTGTGTGCCTTCCTCCATCATTTTGTCTTGCTTACCCACCAAACCCATTAGTACGCTACTCTTATTTCTCTCCGTCTCTCTCTACAAGCCTGTCCCCATCACTTGCTGAAATTTATTGCATGCAAATAGGCTTCAGTGCGTGTGTGAATGTGTTGGCGTCCGTGCACGTGTGTGCGCATGTGTGAGAGAGAGGGAGACAGACAGAAAGCAGTTGTGAGGAGGCTGTGTGATAAGATATACATATTTAATGAGATGGAATGAGATGTGGGTGAGGGCAAGGTCAGGGGTGACACACACACATAACACTTCAAACATGCATGCACAGCCACTCATATACTCACACACATATACATACTAAGTGAAGGTACGTGCACACACACACGCATACACACATACACACACACACACAGAGACCCTCAGAGGAGAATGTGTGAAGTATGGTTTCATTAGGCAGGCTGTATGGGATTAACAACAGCAGTGACATTTGGTGGCTTGTAAGCGACCAGTCTATAAAAACAGACCAAGGAAAGGTGTTTATGTGTGTGCCAGTGCCTATAAGCGTGTATCTGTGTGTGTGTGTGTGTGCGCGCGTGTCTGCGTATGTGAGAAATACAGTAAATGTTTCTACGTTTCCAATTTTTTTTTTCTCTCATACTGTGTCACAAACACAAACACACACACACTTCTACACATACACCTGGCAACAGATGGGCCCAAGATGTTTGATAGGAGAACCTTATTATTTGTCCCCTGGGTATTTTAGCTAGTCTAGTTTTTCGCTGCAGTCAAAGTGATTATGTGATCCAACTTTTATTACGCAGCTTTGTCCTAATACAAAGCTCCCCCAAAGGATTCTGGGTGAATGTTTGTGTATGTGTGCCTGTGTGCCTACCATACCTCTGTCATTTCCTTACTTTGTGCCTGTCATCCTTTTTTTCTCTGGCAATCTCTTTTTCTCTCTTCCCCTGCTTTCTTGCTGCCTACCTACCTCCACAACACATGCAAGCGCACCTACACACTGCGACTGCATATTCTAACACGCACACACCTTCTACAATTTACGGTCCTGAGGATGGTGGATGGCAGAAGAGGCTCAGCATGCGGTGGCTGCCAAATAAGGCAATGTAGAGAAGATATTCTGGTTAATGAGCTGCAGAAATACAGTCCTCACCTAGTGCCTACATTTTGTGTGTACATATGTATGTTCGAGAGAAGAAAGAAAGGATAGATAGCACAAAAGTCAATATCATTCTTTTGTCTTTGCTCTGTGCCACTGTGTTCTTCCTCCTCATCTCCTTCTCTGTTCTTGCTTTTTGAACTCTACTCTCTTGTAGGCACAAGAAAAGCGGGTGGACTAAGCCATGTACCCTCCCCACCAGCCCCTGCATGTGTGGATGTCTATTGGTGAGCCAAATCTTGCTTGTAAATGGAAAACTACTGTTACAACTTCTACAACTGCCTTTAGCATTGTACTCCCCAAAGCATTTGCTGAGATCCCAGAACATGGTGACATCCCTAAAAATGGGTCAGTGTTTGCCTTCATTTACTCTTGCAAATAAATGTGACATGCCTGCGGGTTTGTCTGTAACCTGTACCACTGACTGACTTTTCATGTTTGTTGTACTGTTGCTTTATATCAGGATGGACATGGATACCAAGTTAAAAAATGACTGTGATTGTTTGTATTCTAGTGTTGGCAGTAGCATCGCAGTTGTGGTGTTTGCTTCGTAAGGGTATGTGGCATGCTTTACACCACACACTACATCACTCAAACATGTTGACATACCTAAACGACTGAATAGGTTGATCGCCAATGACTCCCAAAAAATATATAGCGATTTACAAAATTAAATATATGTCCAGAGGTACCACTGACAGGTGTACCAGACCTTCATCGTCACATGGTTAATGTCGCAGTTTGCTTAGGCTTAGGCACCAAAACCACTTGGTGAGGTTTAGTTAATGTTGACATTTGGTTTCACATACCACATAAACAGTTGTCTCCTGAGTGAAAGTCATGTTTTTATTTGAAGCATCCATTCATCCAACCAAATGTAGACTTTCCCCTAATCTGCACTTAAGGGCACAAAGGCAACAGGTGTTTGCGACTTGTCTGGCCGCACATGTCATTTCCCATACTAGCAAAGCAACCCTCAGACAATAAATGTAACTATAGGTTGTAATAACCTGCTTACACAAATGACCAATACAGTAATATCTCTGGTGAGGACAGGCTGCATGCACACTATGGACTCATGTACACTTGATGTGACATGAAATGACACAGAGTACACTGGCGGACACAACACTATAAGAGACAACACCAGGCCAACATCAATAGCTGAACCTGGATGGGACACACTGCAACACCCATCCACCACCCGACCTCCACACCCACACTTTTTGCCTAGTTTCATAAAGTACACACTACACTCTTGTTTGGCACTGCATTTTGGCATTGGACGTAAATCATGTGCTGTGAAATATCAGTGTTCTGAACTGGCGATGACACCCACAACCATTGCACAAAAGCAATAATAGAATATCCGTCATATGATTTTGGCGCTACCTACTGTAGTTCTTAAAATCTTTGAACTATTAACTGATCAGAGGAAGAAAATACTCCCTTAGCCAGGTAACACTGCTACGGTGCAGCCGTAGTGTACTGGTGAGCAGTGCATTCATTACAGAGGTAATGCTAAAAAACAGAGCAGATAAAGAAAGACCAACATCTGTTCTGCCCTGGTCAAGTTTCATTCCCTCTACATCTCCTCTCTGTCATCGCTCCTTTGCACTCTCTCCTTCCATTTCCTTATTTTCCTACCTACAATTTCATGAAATCTTCTCCTCTCCAGACCATTTTCATGCTCTTCTCCTTTTACAATCTCTCACCTTTGCTCTTCACTTCTCTCTCTCTCCCTTGTTTCTTTCTCTCCTCTCCTCTCTCCACATCTCTCCCTCTGTCACGGCAGCGATGATTATGACTAGTGAGCATAATGCATAGCCATGAATAGGACTGTCCGGCTGATTGTGATGTATAGTTTTTCATTACCGCTCCCCAGCCCCCGTCATTAGGCACAGGGTGGATGGGTGGAGTTGGTGGAGGAGAGGGAGGTGAATGGTGGCTATGGTGGTGGGGTATCTATTTATCCACTAATTTGTAAGAAAAAACCCTCCCCCTCCTGTATGGTGGCAATCAGGGGACAAGGTAATCGCCTGCACGTGCAAGAGGCCCTGACGGCCAGCACCTGATGAAGAGCTATGTGGTGTCAGGCTATTGTGTGAAAGAGAGAAACAGAAAAAAGGAGCCAAAGAACCAGACAGTGTGTGTTTAAGCTATACATTTTAAAAAGCATCCATCTTATTGTACATAAATAAGTGAGAGAAGATGGCAGGGTGGTCAGGTAACTCTACTTGTTTCCAACGCAAATCAACTTCTTTTTGAATATCAAGAGTCAGCTTCTTGATATAAGTAGCCTACTTTATTTCAACAGCAGCACTGAAGATAACTGAATTTAAGTGCAGATGACTGAATATTGCTGAATGGTTTCCTGTCTCTTAAGGAACTACTCTAAAAACTGGGGAAATTTGCTGCTGTCAGCTAGATGAGGAAATTGCTACCAATTTCTCCTTTCTCAATATTATTAGCACAGACTTTAAGTCCAACAAATTCCAATTCAGAGCTGCCATATTTATGTTTGCATCTTATTAGCCAGCAAACTCTTCACTAGCCGTGAACTTGCATTAGCTAACTGCTTGCTGAGACACAAGCTGTCGTGTTCCATTCGTACAAGTATTAAATACATGATAAGACAAGATGTAATGTACAGATCACAGACTCTGCATTGTCCGATGACTGTCTGAAGATAGTCATGCTTAGTCGTTGTGATAAGGCTAAACACACCACAGAGCTCGTCCTCTGCATTGAAAGCAAAAATGAAAACAGCACTGATGATCCCATTTATCTCTCAGTGACTGGGTAAACTGTATGCAGACAATTTGCTGTTTGTATATAGATTAAACAAACAACATACATCGTGTGAATTAGTAAGCTTCAGATGTGTTCTTGAACATATTTTGGAAAGTTCAAGGTTAGCGGTTTAGCCCTGCTTCCAGGCTTTCGAGTGGTACTGATTCACTTGTTCAGTTGAAACGGCTGTTTAAACCGAATGCATTTTCTAACATACAGACCAGCAGTGTGCCATCCTGATTCCACTGCAGGACCAGCTGGATGCTCCCAGTCTTATCCTGTCCTGTTATTAATTACTATTTGGTGTAAATGGCAAATGGCAGAAATAGAGAGAAGAGAGCCTGTTCCACTGCTTGGCCTCTGATATCTACGTACACATACACACAACACATTCCTGGTTGTCGGTGAATGGAATAAAGCGCAGACACTGCTGAGGGTGTATCTCATCAAAAGATGGAGACATGGACAGGCTAGGTGAAAAATGATTTAACGAGATTCATGTATTTCTCATTAACTTGTCCAGACGCACACACATACACACACAATCATCAAAAATCCAGTGATCAAAAGTTTATTCATTTGATTGATGGCAATTTTAAAAAGTCATAATTATGTTACAGTAATGCAAAAATGGCTGCTATCAAAGCTTTAAACAATGACGCTGCACAGCATGTCATCTGTAGTCCACTTTAGCAAGAAGATGTACTCTTGTTGTTACGACCCAACCACCAGCTCAGTAAGAAACACTGTCCAGGCAAAAAAAAACAAAGGGAAGGAAAATTTAACACTGAAAAGACCATAACATTAGACTTGCTCATTTGAGCACCTGCCTGCTGTTTTTTAAAAAATAACTTGATTTGCTGCCTTAACTTCCTATTTACATAGTTGTCGCTCCTACACTTGTAAGGTTCTCAAAGAATTTTAACTGCATTGTTTGCACGAACACTGCTTGGTGTTAGTTCCGGTGGACGTACAGATTCCTGTGTACAGATTACTTTTTCAAAAAGTCACGTACCCCGTCATACCCTATAGTCTATATATTATTATTTATCATATGACTTGGAATTTCAAACTTTCTCCCAAAACAATGCCAATGGACCACATATCCTCGTGTAGAAATCCAGTGTAAACTATACTTGCCATGCTGCTGTAGCTTAGCTTGCTACATTTCTCGGGGGGGTAGCTTGAGTGTGTTGAAGCTTCATTTAATGTAGAGTAACTGGTAGCTTAGCTCACTACACTTTCAAAGTAGCTTGCCCAACACTGTATAAATCTCGTTATTTTATCAGTGATGGTCTTTTTACGAGCTTCTGGCAAGGAACCTGAGGATGGGTGTCCTTTTTTACCAACCGCGACAGCATGGTATTGTTTTCACCTTATGAGTCTGTGTGTGTGTGTGTGTGTGTGTGTGTGTGTGTGTCATCATGGCAAAACATGGTCCTGGAGACAACTATTGTAGTCGGAACTGCCACCACAGAAGTGGCTTTAAGTACTTTTCAAGGTGTTTATATGTCAGTCTGTCTGTGGACAGCTTTTGACAACGTGCTACCAACACAAATGTGCAAGATGCATCACCAGCCTTCACAGGTGTTTAGTTGAGATTAAAAGTGAAGTTTGCATTCGAAAATGGGTGTAGTCCAAGCAAGGGCATCTGAAATAGGGGGTAGGAAGCAGGGAAGGCGCCATTAGCCCCTAACTTTACACCCTAAGCTCACATTCATTTGAATTTGCAGATCACTGTGTGTCAGTTTTAATGATTACAGTCCACTCTAAGAGATTGGGTAAAAGTAGACAGGATCTTAATTTATTCAGATTTCTTCAGTTTACCTAACCATCCTCGCATGGTCAACTGTTAACCTATGTTAGTAATAACATATATGTATTTTGCTAAAATGTTCCCTCATTTGATACAAAGAATGTACAGTGTCACAACCAGGCAACATGCAGTCATGAAATTTTAGGGGAATGTTGCTGAAAGTTGAAAGAGTTCAAAGACGGGTGTGGATCATTACAGGAGGACTGAGTACTCACGTAATGATCGAGTAAGGACTACTCAAGAACTGAGTAATTGTGAGTTGAATGTCAACATGTTGACAGGCGATCTCAAAATGAGCTTTGCAGTTGGCTTTAGATTGTCCCAGTCCAGTGTCTCCAAGAATAATGTGTTCATCAGAAAATTAGCCTCACATTTTTATAGCACACTTGTATTGAGGGTGTAGAGGTTTGTGAGTGGACAGTTTCAACTTTGACACTTGAGCTCTCAGCTTTTTCAATATTTACAGTCGTTTCCTAACCTTAATGAAAGGTTTCAATTGAATAACCTTATCCACACTTGGCAGATATTGAAAAACGATGTTAAGAGGAAGTGTGAGAATGTTGTCATTGAACATAATCTGGGGGTTTCTCAGAATCAACCAGTATCATTGTTCTGTCTAGAAAGTTGCTTGAGTGGTCGTCATCCTCTACACAGCTGTGTCCTGGTCAGTCTGTGTCAGTAATCATCAGCTGGGTGTCTAAAACGAGCATGAGTATATTGTTTTGAGTGCAGGGGAAGTTTGATAGCGTGATACAGGGTGAGACGATCACAGCTGTTTACGATCCAGACAAAAACACTGCAGGAGGCACGACAAAGGAAGGTTCACACACACACACACACACACACACACACACAGACAACAGGCAGGATGTCAACATGTTGTCATTAGCTGGCAACTCACCAAACACCACGCAAACAATATTCCACATATGGGGTTAGAAGGTCTTGCTTTTATCAATTTTAATAAATGAGTCTACCTCCATATCATGACTGACATAAACATACTGACAAACTTTTCATGTAGGACCGCAACCATTTCTAGTTTACTTCCTGCTTTAGAAACACTGCTGTAGAATACATGTGGCATTTTTTGTTTTTCCTGTGCAGATGTAGGAAATGGCCCAGTCAATACAGTTATCTTATATTTTGTCCTTTCAGGGATAATATCTGAATAATACCATTTTTGGGATGTGTGCTCAATAAGAGCTTCTCGGCAGGACTGGATGCCGGAAACTATGAAGTAAGCTATTTAAGTGCTATGACTCAACAATGAGGCCTGAGGGACTGTACATGCAAGGGCTGCCAAACTGCCTTTTCAGTGTTGTGTATTACATGTATACTGATAGATGTGAAGTTGTTGTGCATTCGTTGACTCTGACGCAGAGAAGTGGCTGAATCTGCAGCCGATGGGTTTGTCTCTTCTGTAATTGCTTCACAAACAGCATATGAAAGCTGTTGCTAATGCTAAATGAATGGGAATAAGTGGCTTGTTGCTTTGTGCATTAGACTGTAAGCACTGACCTATTATTAGGATACAATGTGTAATAAAACATCAGCTTTGCTCTGAAAATGTTGCCCTACACTGTTGGAATGGCCCGGCCGATGCTCAGGAATCTATTAGCCTCTGTGTAAATGGCTTGTTGCTTTTACACACCCTGGCTCTGGAGCGCTGCCACTCGCTTTGTAATTAGTGCTGCATTTCTGCCAAGGAACCGCTGGCTCACCCCAACTCTATGCACTCCCTCACACAAACACGCATACTCAACAATTAGTGTGTTTTACCTGATAATGAAATTATGTAAATGGTGCCAGAGTCCAAGAGACGCTTGCTTATTCAATTCAAACAGGTTCAGGCCCCATTACCATATTTTGAAACATCTGACTTAATTAGGAGGACGAGGAGGGTCCTGGACCCATGGAGAGGGATGAGAGAGACGAGAGAGACAAAGACTTTTAACGGCATCCACTCGCCTCATAAAGAGGTTATTAAGAGTCGAGGCTGAAGATGGCCACTAATGATGTGTTGGGGAAATTAGGCCGATCAAACATTAAAAGCTGAGGCCCCCTCCTGTGGGCAGAGAAGCAGCCAAATGGGTCAATTAGAGAGGTATTATTTCTCTCTTTCTCTCTCCCTCGCTCCCTCTCTCAAGAAAAGGGAAAACTAGTGGGAGCTGATCTGCATAAAGTGTTTATCAAGACAGACATGTCCACTTAGGGGTGATAATGCTGAAATACCTCATCCAGCTAGAAGCAAACGAGGGGGAGGGCACAAAGTTGGGTACATGTGCATCTCTGCATGAGTGTGTGTTGTCTTAATTAACAGGATAATCTTGTGTTTGTATGTGCTCTTGCATGTGCCTGTGTCTTTCCAAAGCATGCAACACACTGACATTTTGCAACTATAGGTGAAACCAAGTGTGTTTGTGTGAAGTTCACATGCAGCAGGATTTGAAGGTAAGGGCAGAGGAAGCAAGGGGGGCTAGTGGCCCTCAATCAAGAAGTAATTCAGTATTAACCACATAATGTCTCAGTCGTAATTTAGAATAACCAAATTAACGTGCAAAGCGCTTGAAATTGCCTAAAATAAAGCACAGGAATACATCATGGGAGGATGAGGAGAGTAATGTTCCTGGCAGAGAATCTACTCACTATAAATTGTGGTTTTATCCCTTTTCTACTGTGTTTTTACCTCGCCTCAGAGTGGCATATTTTCAATTAACTGCTGCACCCTAAATGGAGTTCAATTTTGAATTTAAGGAGGGAATAAATTCTACAATGTGGTGCTTTGTTGTGGGTTAAATACACTTTAGTTTTACGCTTCTGTCTCTCTGCATATCTGGGCTACTTGTTTCACTTTCTTCTCGTTTGAGAGTGAAGAATATGAGGAGAGCAGAGAGGAAGGGAGGAGAAAAAGAGGCATCCAAGGAAGAAACTGTAATTCTTGTGCAGGGTTTGAAATAAATTAGCTCTTAGCCATTCGGGGTTAGGCTAACATATTAGAATTTTCCATCTGCTTGCTCTAAATCATCTGCGAGTCCGCTCAGCGCAAAGGGCAGGCTGCTCATCTCTCAACTCGTAGGACAGATTGCATTACTGGGCAATATACCTTTATTTCTCCATTTAATCCTCAATGCAGGACCAACCAGTGCACAGCTGGGTAATAAGACAGAGTCATGTATGTGCACAATTAAACATGGACAAATACAACACACAGGCATGCAGATATGTTTTAAATGCATGCCCCCTGCACAGGATGATGAATGAAAGAACGCACAAACTTGTATACACACAGGAATACACAGGTGTCATTTTTAATCAGCTGAAAACATCTTTGTGTTTACCCACTGCTTTGTGTTACAGAAAGAGGTGTCAACAGAGGGTCGACACATTTGAAACACTTAGCAAAAACCACCCAGACACCACACACACGTCATTCTTTCTCTTCAAGTAGCTGGTGTGTTGCCCATCTCTCCCCGTGCATCAGTAATCAACCTTGATGCTTGCTGCTGTTGTGGCCATTGATTTTTCTGTTCCACATGTGGGTGAAAATTGCACTTTAAGTTACCCTGAGTGTTAAATTAATAATGAAACCGCAAGAGTGCCCTCTCCTGACTTTCAATTAACACCATCAGGATTAGAGAGGATGGATGGAGAGAGGACAGAGAGAGGGAGAGGAGAGATAGAGGAGAGAGAAGGACTATCCATGACACCCACTCTCAAGGTTTGGGTTTCGATCGTTTTGGTGTCCTCTCATCACGTGGGAATTAAAAACAGGGGCAACTCCTGTAGAGCGCAGTGGCTGAGCTTTTCAAGAAAAAAATCTGCTTTATTTGAGAGAATCCTAATTAGCCAGCAATTTAGTTGTCGTGTACCAAGAGTGAATGACAATGTAAACAACAAAGGCAAGCAGCCAAATGCATTTTGCAAATATTTGAGTGAGAGCCCAGGACGGAGGTAGATGAATAAAGCAAGAAGAAATGGGAAATTGCTCACTCAGAATTCAAAGACATGACGCACTTTCGGATTTTCCCACATTAGCCAGCTTTCACCTCAAACACCCTTGCTATTTTTTAACCTTCAAAACCAGGAATCCCCCTGGTTCCTCTGGGCAAGCTGTCCAGTCAAACAGACACGTGTCCACAGGAAGCTAACATGCAGATAAACAACACGCCAAACCAGAGGACACAGGTGCCTACTGGCAGCTGGCCCGGCTTCACATACACATACACACACAAACACATACACACTGTCAGTTCATTCTGATCCTGCTTTCCCGTCTCTCCGTCAAGGGAAGCACCTGCCTGATAGAGCGCCATTTAAGGAAAGTGGGGGCATCCAGGAGCCCACTGAGCTACCATGTGTATGTGTGTGTGTATCCGCCAGCTGATCTGTGGTTAAGCCAATGAAAACACCCTTCACACACTTTGTTTGTGTTAAACAACATACTGAGACTGCAGCATGATGCCACATCAGTTCACTTTATAACGTGAACAGCATGGCCTGAACCCCTCCTCTAATGAGGTCACTGCTTTATGTCTTTCAGTCTCAGAGCTTGTGTTTTGTCAAGGGCCTCACTTCCACTGGGTCAAAATGTATTCACTCATGATGTACTGAGGATGTTTATGATTTAGTTCTAAATCACAGGGATAAAGTCACCTTCCTCACACCAAGGATGTCATTGAGCCAGAGGGGAAACAGGACAATATAAGATTGGATGATTAGTCGATTAATAGATCACCTGATAGAAGCAGCGTTCGAATCTCAAATGAGGTGATTAGCTGATTTTATTACTGTTTTAAATTACAGAAAAAATCATTTTATAGACTGAATGAATTCAACAGTTATCCACAAACAGGTTAATTCATACAGAAATGAATCAGTGGTTGCAGTCTGAGACCAATTTATTTCTGGTGTTTGGTTTGTCTTGACGGACTACTTGTGCTCCTCTACCACTCCCCTGCACACACGTATATGTCACATGTGCTACAAAAAAAAAAAAAAAAAAACGCCCGTGTGATGAATGAAATTACCACAGTGGCACCCGTGCAATACAGCTTTGCAATGCATGTGTGTGAGAGACAGTTATGAAATGGTGCTAAAATGCTCATCTGTACAGAGATTGATCTCATTTGAAAACCTTTTTTTTTTAAGTCTTCTTTTCTTTTTTTAAGTCTGGTTTACGGTTGTACACAGCTTCCCATGGTGTTTGTGTAAATCACTAATAACTAATTAATAATTAACCAATCATCATGAAAAAAAAGCTTATATGATCATACTGTAAAAGAAATTGTTTCTAAAGTAATTGTTTTATCATCATCAAAAAAAAACAAGCTTTCTGTGTCATTGTAATAAGATGATCAGAAAGTTTGAAATATTGTCTTTTTTCTGCCATTTCACAAAGACAGAAAAGGTTTGTTTTGCTTTGTGTTTCATATTTATTGGTTTTACCTTATTCTCCTAAGAGAGTTTAGTCTACCAAAGTGATGACAGGAAAATGCACCACACGCTGTCAACACACTCCTATTCTGTCATTTATTCAGGTGCTTCCTGCATTTCCTTTATATTGGAAGTTTACCTGAGTGTCCTGATGTTTTCAGGAAGAGCTGTGTTGTGATGACTGACTGTGATACTGCAGGTGTCGGAGCAGTCCCACTGAAGTAAGAGTTCAGCATGGTTTCACACGCACGCACGCACACACACACACACACAAGTGTAAGTGCTGTGATTCTTTGGATTCAGGATAGTACAGTCTGGTCTCAGAGCTATGTCTCTAATGTCTTCCTCTTCCTCCTTTTGCGCAGGCACACACATGCATGCAACACACACCCACACATACACACCACACACACACACACACACAAGCATACGCACACACTGTTGTCTCTTTTATATATAGTTTTTGGGGATATTACATAGATGGACATTCTTTTCCAGGAGACTTACCCAAACCATAACCACTTCGTGCCTAACCCTAACCTTAACTCCAGTCTTCATCCTAAAATTTAATGATTTATATTGTGGGGACCTGCATTTTGTCCCTATAAGAAAGGCAAGTCCCCACAATGTGACTGCGTAAACAGATTTATGTCCCCACAACATGAGGAATACATGGGAATACATGTGCGCGTACACACACACACACACACACACACACACACACACACACACACACAGAGTCTCAGGAGCGATGTGTGTGTTGTTGTTCTCTTGATGTACTCCACAGCCCAGTGTGTTCAGATCATCCTGGCTAATAACTTCCTGTTTCCTGTTTCTGACTCTGCTACTTCCTGCTCACTGAGCCACGTGGATTCAGGCCCTAAACAACAGAACTGATATGTCACACTCTCCAATGAATGTGCAATCCCTCAATACACCTGCAACCTTCCAACCCTCTTTATATCCGCACAGAACGCACATCCTCGTATTGTTGTAAAGATCCAGAAAGTCCATTATGTTACACATGGTCTGCGTACTTCTCTTACGAGAGTCCTCCTGAGATAATACAAAAGAATTTAGGATGCTCTTTCTTAAATCACACCTTAACATCTATCTGAAAAGTAAAGTCTTAACAGGACTACCAAAGGAAACATCAGTCACACCACCAAATAATGCACACACAAACAGACAGACAGACAGACAGACAGACAGACAGACAGACAGACACACACACACACACACACACACACACACACACACACATCATATACTCTCAAATGTGAGCATTTCTTGGTCATATGTGTAACAAATTGATTATCCTGTGGTCTTCTACTGTTGCTTGGACTAAACAAGTACTCTGATATGTCTCCCTGGGATATGAGATAATTGCAATAGGCATGCTTCAGTAAATTACAACATCTAGTACACAAAGCAATCCAAAAGAACACAAACTCAAACATGTTCGTGCATCAAAACAGAAATGAACATCCATCAAAAACTATTTGGCTTGCAAAGGGCAAAGAAGCAAAGGAAAAATGTAAAATATCGACAAGGTGATGGCTTGACAGAACAAGGACAACAACGACCGACCTCAGTAGAGGAAGCTGGAGGATAGTGACTTTCATCGAAGAGGTGAACTTCAGGTGAGCTGTGGCTCTGCACTTAAACTTGATTAACTGGATTGCAAATTTATTTTCATGGCACACCACCCAGTTTTACATATTCGTCCACCAGGTTTTGTTGTTTTTTTTCCCCACAGCTGTCCAGATTCCTGTTAAAAATGTTTAAAATAGCCTTAAAGACATGAGAATGACACACATGAACACACATGACGGTTTTCTATCGTGACTGTCAAAACCACTTGAGCCAGTTCAGAACAGAAGTCGGTAAGAATCCTGATGCCAAAATCAGATTTAATCGCATTTAAACAACAGTTATAATGTTACCAAAGATTAAAACCTCGCCAAGATGCAAAGCTTAAAATACATTATGCTTACATACATAAATACAAAAACACACAACTGCACGCACACGTGCACACGCACGCACCAGTCATTTTGCCAGACAGCGTCATCCCAAACAGTGAATCAACATTGTTCTCTTGTTGTTGCTCTGCCGTCCAGTCACTTCATGCTGACAAAGACAAACACAGAGCTCCGCAGGATGTTTACCACACCTGTATCCCTCCCACCGCCCTTCACCTCACCCATTACCCACTCAACTCACTGCCACCTCCTCATCCCCTCCCATTCCCCCTCTCCTCAGTACTACTGCCCTTCTCTTGTCCCTTGACCATCCTCTTCCTCAATTCCTCCCTTTCTCCACCCACTGCTTGCTCTATTTTCCCAGTCCCTTGTTCATCCGCATTATTCAGCTTGTTAACAGCTCACTGCAGTCATAGGAAATAGCATGACGGTGAGCTAATGTCAGCTTCCTGTTTGACACATTCATACAATGTTTTGACGCTGGTCAAGGTGAAACCCGTAAACACGAGCAGACAGAGCAGGACACGAACATCAGGGGTTAACCAGAGGTTGTGCCGTGGATCGCAGAGGCTAAAAAGCACATCCCTTATATTAATTCCAGGCAATGACGCGGGTTTCAAATTCAGCTGACGGCATGGACCGCCTGTGATTTCCTCACCGTGTCAGTTGTTTTCCTGTCTTTCTCTGTGGTGTGTAGGCCAATACAATGCAAATATGATTTATAATTTTTCTTATAAATGCATTTGCTTTCAGCAGGTTTGAGAAACGACAACAAAGAGGGCAGGAGTTTTCTTATTTTGCAGTGAGCTCATTAGTAAGATTCAATCAGTAATATTATATATCATATGATGCAAAACGGGTGTAATTGAATGTAGGTGAGGTACTGTTAATAACATCAGTGAGGTGGAAGGCAATGTGTTCACTACATGGTCTCACTCTCCTTGTCAAGGCCCGCTGACTGTGGCTTGATGCTGGCTGGTCTCACACATCATTCACTAATGAGTGAGTGACATCTGCTGGGGGTCTGTGTGACAGAGCACTGTCACCCTGCCTGACACTGGGAAAACATGTCTATGCATCCATCCTCCCTTTTACATCCATCCTACTGCTATGTATTGAAAAATGTAGAGGTGGGTCAGTGGCATTAGAAAATTCTTCCTCTAAAGGACTGGAAATATATTCAATATTAATAAGAATAACATAAACATATCTCTTAATATTTTACATTTTTAAAACTGGTTGGGCTATTGGAGTTTCACATTGCTCATTTTGCATATTACTAACACCTGGTTTGAGACATCTCCCTTACCCACATCACTCATAAAGTCACAGTGCTTCTGCTTGCATCAGCACTCAACCTCATAACAATTTGTGAGCAGTGGATTATGAGCTTCTTCCACACAGTAAGACTCCCACTGGTGTCCTGGCACCTGATATCTTCACTTTACCCTCCTTTCACACTGATGAGTGACAGTCCCCATGTACAGAAAATGTTGATAATCAACTGTAAAATCATGCAAATTTTCACCATCTTTTCCATCACGTGCCTCTCAGGCTCTTATTTCAGCAAGGCCCTGTCCTACTTAAGTGTCCTTGAACAAGACAGTGAATTCCTACAGCTGCTGTTCTGTAGCTGATCCCGACCTCTGACCTCTGAGCCCCCTGTGGAGAATTTAACAATTTCCCAAATGGGATCAGTAATATCACATTATTATGATTTTTTCCTGACATACCACTCGTTGTGTGATTGATACATACAGAGCACAATCACTGAATTCATCTGAGACAACTGTTAAATCAAAGATTCATTGATAGCTGGATTGGGCAGCATTATATGATTCCTCAGTTTAAACATAATGTCTGCTGGTACTTTAAATTTCACATCTCACTTAGCTCTGTTAAACATCATTCTGCAGCATGATGGAGCTGTGGAGAGAGTTAGAGGTGGAGGTGATGACAGAGGACAGAGGAGACTACAGGAGAGGCAAAGGTGGAGGAGAACAGAGTCGAGGAGATGAAGGTTAGGAGGACGAAGAGAAGGGTGAAAACTGGAGGCTAAACGTAGAGTGAGCGGACGTGGAGAGATCCAGGGAGTGGATGAGATAAATCTACGCTTTCTAAATTCTGGGAAGAGTGACAAAGAGGGTGGATATCGTTATCTAAAGTTGTTTCAAAGACATGCAATGTTTAAGTGGGACTTAACAGGACTATGTTAGTGCCTTGGACCTTTAACCTTTTACTAAGTTCTCGTATGTGAAAACTATTAGAAAAAAGGAGGAAACTGTTAATTGAACTCCTCTTAAGAGCAATGTAACATTTGTACTTATGTGACACTGCTGTAAAAATAATGTTTCTTTTATAATTAAACTATTTTCTTATTAACACAACATTTGATTTACTATAGAATGAAAACCAAACCTTCTTAAGATTAGAAATCCATCACAGTGGTTGGTTTGTCATCTTAATATGTATTTTCAAAATCACATTATTGTTGTCTGGTTGAGAGCCATGTGAAAAATGTTGGTACTTCTTGGTACATGCAGGTTTGCTTTGATACTACAACACATTTTGACTATAGCATAACCAATACTGGATTTCTGAGGTTACTAAGATTGATATTGGGGAGTATAAAAAAATCTGATAAAGATATAAATCCACCAATAACAATTTATCAACATAAACAGCAATTGACATGATAAAAACAATTGTTAAGATCCCTGAGTTTTGGGTTATATCCTAAAGAATTGTGACCAACATTGGCACATACTGAGCAAGACATTTTACAGTGGAAAAATAAATTTGTCAGTGGTCTCTGGACAAACTCTGTAATGACGACACTGTTTCTAAATGACCTAAAAAAAAACATTTTCTTGGCACTTATTGGCTGACTCACACAGCAACACTGATGTATCTCTAATAAGCTAATATGGACCGATTTATCAGTGTGGCACTAATGTTGAGATGACCCTACCAGATGCCAACATGAGTGTATTTATAAGGTATAATCTTAGGAAATCAAAATCAGAAGGCAAACAACAGAAACAAGAAAAAACAGGTGTTATGAAAAATATAGTTGAATTTAGCATTAAAACCAAAACCAACAAAAACATTCAGTCACAGCCACCTTTCAGCTTATATTGAATTCACAGTCCACACATGAAACAGCATCACGATGCGGTCATTATGAAAGTTAAGTGCGACAGTATGGTCTGTTTAAAGTGTTATGGTTCCAGTAAAGCTGAAAATCCACTCAGTGCATGAACAACCATGTGAATGTGTAAATCTGGTTCGAAATGCACCAAAACTGCTGTTTATGTGCAACAACTCAAATAAGTTAGCCCAAGACTCAGCTGAATAAATTCCAAAAATGCAAAACAGGCGAGAGGCTGACAAAGAAAATGAGGAGGCTGGAGGTGAGGTGATTGGGGAGGGCTTGTTTTGCTTCCCCGGTCCTCCCTCCTGACATACACGCTGAACACAAATATCATTCATTAACAGTAATGTGCCATCTTAACGCTGATGGATGGGGCACAGGCCCACAGCCTCACTCTCACTCATGCACACACACACACATACACACACACACACACACGCACACACACACAGCTATAAAACACAGAGACAATTTAAAGACGGACCTGCTGGGGAGCTGGGATGGTTGACTATCAGTCACACACATACAAACACACACCCACACACGCACGCATACACACACACATTCATGCATGCATATAGACGCATATACAAGCAGGCACACAGTCATACACACAGAAGCCTGGAGCTCAGGTGTCAGGCTAGCATGGTGCAAATGAAGACATTTCCTACAGCTGGCAACCTTTGATGGCTCTATGATTCCTCTGCTGCACACTAGCACTCCTCAGAGGAAACAAGAGATGAGAGGATGAGAGAGAGAGAGAGAGAGAGAGAGAGAGAGAGAGGAAAGAGTGACCAACATAAATAGAGAGAAATGGAGAGACATGGTGAGCCAAAGAAAGACAGTTTTTAAGCCCCAAGTAAGGTAGAAAGCAGCTATGAAACATCCAGAAGTGTCTTTGGTTTAACAGTGCTTTCGGTATCATTTTTACGTACATGAATCATTAGTGAAATTATCTCAGGTGCTAGAAACAAAACAGACAGCTGAGGAAAAGACTAACTGTTGCAGTCTGCCATTTTCCATAAGCCCAAAGCTGATGTGGGTAAAACATCACCAACTCGACAGAAGCAGCCACGGCTGATCCAGACGTGGTACGAACAGCAGGACAAGGAGGGCCAACGTCTTAGGCTTGGATATCAGAGATTGCAATCGGGGGACAGACTGGGACATAAAAGCAGGCCTGGAGGTTGACCAGAGGGATCCAACACTGAACATGAATACTATGCAGTCCCTGGCAGAGCTGTCATAACACCCTAATTTTCACAATTGAACATGCACACGAGTTTAACAAAAGACAGTTGATTCAGTGATTCAGTAACAGTTAATAATGAAAATGCAGGAAGTTCAATAATTACTTACAAATAGAAGGCTTACAGTATAAGATATGAGTACTGTATATGAAGGCCAAGAGCATTGATTATTATTATTATTATTCAGACAAATATTAAAAGGACACTGTTGTGTAAAAGGCACACAGAGTGACACATAGCTGAGTTGAAACCACGACTAATGTTTTTAGACTTGAACGACTGTCGCACACACAAACCACAGAGCCATGTTTCTGACCACAGGACGGCATTTAGTTCAACTAGCCAAAAATAAATAAAAATGCACATCATACAGACACACTGCTTATACAGGCCTCTCGCCCATTCTCTTAACATTAAAACGCAGCGAGAGACAATGTTTACCTGTTCTAATTCCAAAAACAAGTCAGTAAAGGAAGAAGTTATAATCAACAAAACAACACTGATTGACAAACTCTATTCAAAAGTTTACAAAACATTTGAAAAACAAAGCCCTTTCATCTGTGGGATACAGAAACGGCCGACACACAGGAGCACTTGCTGAAGTAACGTTAACTTCAGAGGCCCATCACACACACAGACAGACACACATAATGACAAATAAGTAACTTGACAACTACTTTTGTAAATGTGCTATTAGAGAATTGCCATGTTCACGGTGTTGAGTGATTGTCTGAACAGTAGCTGCACATTACCAAGTACCAACGTTAGCTAAGTACCCACATGAACTATGCTAGCACAGAGGGAGAGAGAGGGGCGTGTTTGACTCACCTGTTTGACGTCCACTGACCTTCATGGTGTCCAAGTTTTCAGAAACCACGTTAAATTATTTCCAATGGGACTGACAGTCTTGTCCACAGGCGTCCAACCAGTTTCCATTCTCAGTCACTTTCAGCTACTGCTTGTCCAGAAAGGTGCAATAAGCCGCTGCTAGCTGTGAAGCTAGCCTAACAAAAACACGGTAGCTCATGTCGTTGGCTACGTCGGAAAACTTGCCAGCTCTGCCGACTGTTTAAGTTGGAAAAGTTTTCTTATGGTGGTTTCGTTGATGTGAGAGTACAGTTCGTTCACACTTTCACGAGAAGTCCTAAACCTTCACATTTCGCAGTTACTTCCAACTGCTCATCAAACGACGCCAACTTCACCTGGCCATCCACCGGTAGACCACGTGACCCCCTGCGAAGCTGGTCAATCCCACCTTTACTGATGTTTAACACACGCTGCAATAAACACACAAAAACAGTTAATGTTAGATGACAAAATCATTTTGTTTGTATGTGTTTCTATTATACATTTATTGTGTAAACCTTTGAGTACCTATGATCTTTTCAGTAATTTTTTAAAGTATTTTTTTAAGCGACTTACAAGTAAAGTCACTCAGTGTTGGGTCGTTGTTTAAACTTTATCGCTTTATTTTGTGTTTGGAATAATAATAGTATATCCCTCTATTATATTGAAATTAGTAGCTTGAATAACAGGAGAAGATGTTTTCAGAATTTGTATATTGAGTGAGCTGTGCAGTGTTATTTCAATGGAGCAGTTAATTTAAGAAAATTCCTCTAAAAAATATTTCTTAGAAAGTCATTAGCAGCATTTTATGTAGTTGTTTTACTAATTCTCATAAGAAATCACTTCAGTTACTGACCAGCAAAATGAAGTATTACCATTTTATGTCTGAATGAAAATAAAATGAAGATTCTGTTTCAAAGCGCTCTCCGCGATACCAAGAAAAAAAATAGTGGAGAAATACTCAATCTAACTCTGAAAATACTGGAATCAGCCTGATGATTAGACTTCTGTGTGATGTTTGTTTGTGTCTTTTAATAAATAATACCTTGCTAAACTTTATTTAATTCAGGAGGGGTTTCGATTCCAAGAGCAAGGTCTTATTTAAAATGATCTTTTGAATATGGACGGTAAACCCCTGCAATGCTCTTCTCTTTTTCACAAAGACAGACTGAAGAACTCAGAGATATTGATATCCTAAAATATCCTTGATTGGCTTGTAAACCAAACTAACATGGATACTTCACACAAGCCATAGTAATTAAATGCAAATTAAGTAGACCTCGAGGTATACTTTAAATGTACAGGACTTTGAATCCTCACACAGCGAACACTAATCATACAAATCTCAACCTTTTCCACGGACATGAATGTTTGCAAGTCACAAACATGGGACCTTTCCTGTCTCTAGATCCCTCCTATATGATGCAAATGCAATGTTACGCTCTCTATTCAGGATCATCAGATTCATAGATCATTAGGTAATGCAAATGAGAAATTTTGGTCTCAATTGTTTTTGTCTCAGTTGGTAATTAGTAACTTGACAATAACATATTGCCACACATATATACTTGAAATACCTCTTTGCTATATAGCCTGTGTATTAACATGTGAAGTCGGTCTTATCAATCTCGTGTAAGTGCAAAATAAATAAAATAATGAATAAATAAATTACCATTTGCCAGCCTTTGCCAGGGATATGCTAATACAGTTACCGGTCAGTTATTCCACTTTTCCTAATACATTTTCTCAATTTGATCTCTAGTCCAACATCCCATCACCTGCTGGCTATTCAGATGATAATATTAAGAGATGAGGGAGAGAGAGAGAGAGAGAGAGAGAGAGAGAGAGATTCAAATGATGATATTAGAGGAGAGGAATGGTTAGAGAGATGGCTGCTGTCACCGTTATGCGTCTATGACACCTCAATGTGCAATAGTCATTTGTGTGTGTGTGGTTGTATGTGTGTGTGTGTGTGTGTGTGTGTGTGTGTGTGTGTGTGTGTGGTAATATGAGAATTGATGCTGAGGGCTGACCTCCTTTGCCCCTCTCATTTCCATTCAGCCATTTTAGTTCTTTTCAGAGTCGGAGGAGCCATTGTGGCTCAACCAGGGAGCAGTTTGTCCTCATTAGAACGGTTCTGAATGAAACCGGAGAACAAAGCATGGTAGGTATAAATTTTGATATAACAGCAGAGAAGAGAAGAGAAGAGAAGAGAAGAGAAGAGAAGAGACGGGATTTGTCTTGTCATTTATCATTTCATAGTTAATTAGTGTTTGCCTTTTTAATACACATGCCATATGCACAAATGAAAAATTAACAAGGTTGTGATTTATGAAGAGAGAAATCGTAAGATGCCAATAAAGAAATCATTTGACTGGTTTCTCGCCCGGTTCTTACTTTGTAAAGTCCTGAGGATGTGACATCGGTTTATATGCATGGCACCAGCAGACCTGATGATATGTGAGCTACAATGAGCATTATCATACAGAGCAAATGTCTTGATATATAAGTCCATGCTGCCTTGCTGGTGTTATGGTTATGGATTAGGCACATTCCATAAGTGCGGGATTGTGCTGTGAGCGAGGCAGAGATGTATCGGCCATATAAAAACTGAATCTGTGATGTAGTTAATCATTTATTCAGCTAGCTTCTTCATTCCTTTAACACCTACCACCTCTGCAGGGCCGTATTTTTCCAGGCAAAATAATTCAAAAGCCACTTCTTCTTCAGTATCTGAGTGCACCATCTCCCTTTTCCTCATCTCCATTTTCCGGTTTGGTAGCAGCTATCAGATTGGTTTCCTCGTCTTTGTTATTCGATGTGATTTAACTCCATTTTCTCTCTCACCTCCGTGTCCTCACTGCGGAGGTTTCCCCTCTCTTTCGCCGTCACATTCTTTTGTCTCTCCATCTTTTCCAAGCTGTTCATGCACAGACAGGTAACAATCAGGCTTTTACTGGGAGCAGTCATGTAGAATGGGGTACCGTATCCTCAATACACCTGTCAAAGGTTGTTTTACAGTGTTAGAGACAAAAACACACCCACACACACGGCATAGGTTCACACAGCAAAGTGGAGAGTGGTCACTGACAAATGGTGACAGATTGATCCAGTGAGAGTCCAGTCCGTGTCACCTGAAACCATGTGTGAGGTGGATTTAGTGTGTGTGTGTGCGTGTGTGTGTGTGTGTGTGTGTGTGTGTGTGTGTGTGTGTGTGTGTGTGTGTGTGTGTGGTATATGGAGAGCTTATTGTTTCCATTGTTGTTTCTCTGTAATGCCAACAGATGAAGGCAAAGGCCTACAAACAAAAACAGATCACATCATAAAGAAACATAGAAACCAATGGGTTTCTGAGATAACAAATGAAACACACAGTAATATTTACATTGTTTCACCTGTGAAGATGCGTGTTGTGTCTTAAATTATGCAACAGCCCCTGTAAAGGCAATACAAAACCAGAGTGTAATCACAAGTATCATGTCAGTAACTTTTACTTTGAAGGGACATTTGAAATGCCGGAAAAAACCCAAACAAGCTGCATGCATAATATTCAGATCAAATCTAAAGTAAAGCAAATGATGAAGGAAAGATTGTCGATGCTTTGTACAAACCTAAACTACTAGCATATTGTCTCATAAAAATAACCACAGTGTAGAACTTGATGTGGAACAGGATTTAAGCAAAAGTCTACGATCACAGAGTCCAGAGTTAAGTTCAGGTACACCACCACAAGCTATGGAAAGATAGCTTTAATGGTCTCTGACAAGAGGATGATTCAGGTGAGGGTTTTGTGGCTCTGTGTGGACTTCGACCATAGGACTTGTGATATGAGACAAGTTCTTTGTTTGTAATTTCATGCTGTATTTAAGAAGTCATGTTGTTTTTCACTGCAAGGGAATACTATAGACGAGATGACTGAGTCTCAAAATCTTAGTGGAACAGTGAAAAGAAATTTGCCAGAAATGTTAGGTTCACCACTTATTTCCACTGCCCTCAAGTGGCCAAAAAATTGTTTAATTCAGGTTTTTGCTTTCTGTAATTATTAGAATTTTTGCAACTTTATGCCTTTAGTAGAGAGAAACAGTGGAGAGATGACAGGCAACAAAGAAGACAGAGAGAGAGATGCAACAAAAACAGGCCATCGTGGTTCAGGCCATTAGTGGTCTTAGCCACTAATTTATACTAAAGTATACTGACATTATCGTCGTATCATTGAGTG
Source organism: Chaetodon auriga (assembly GCF_051107435.1). Taxonomy (NCBI): domain Eukaryota; kingdom Metazoa; phylum Chordata; class Actinopteri; order Chaetodontiformes; family Chaetodontidae; genus Chaetodon; species Chaetodon auriga. Next base: position 6,476,877 of record NC_135085.1, on the reverse strand, counting down.
ATCCACTTCGGATTACCTTATCAACAGACTGATGCTAACTACAAAATTCCCCGAAAGGTGAAACTATATTGAGAAGAAAGGAAATTGTATGCAGTGATTGTCGTGCCCTCCTGTTCACCACAATAAAGTCCTCCTGCTTTGTCCTGGTTTCACCTCCCTCCAGGCTAAACACTCACACTCTCTCATCCCAGCATTGAAATTTATGAAAATCACCACTGTAATATTCAGCCAGAGCCTGCCTGCCTGCTATATATATTTATTTATAACAACCTTATTAAATCAGTTCAAAGGACGATCCCATGATTACATTGAAGTGGGGAGCGGAGCGGGGGGGAGGACAAAAAGAGGCGAAAGGGGAAGCGGGAAGAAAAATCAATGCCACTCGGTAATTGCATATTACAGCGTTATTTTGTGCATTGATATTGATAATACGTATGTTTACATTTGCCGTGATTAAAATCAATGCTGTAAAGTGAGTTATGACAGCGTGGCCTGATGGGACGGCTTTATGGCTGAGAGGGACTAATGAGGTGGTTGATGGGAAGGAAGGATTGCCTCCATCCATCTCTCCACTGAATACTTCCTGTGAGGGACTGAGGGACCGACTCGCACTGACTGCCGTCTGTAACACGCCATACAGGACTCATTTTTAATCTCAAACTTTTTTTTCTTGGAGCATTTAAAAAAGATTGTGTCAGTGGTGTGACCGTTCCACTGCTGTTCAGTCCAGGATCAAAGGTAGAAGCAGGTCTTTGAGAAACAATGGGCTTTCAATTTAAATGTAACATATGATTTCACAGGCCGGTACACGATGACATGACCAGTACACAGTTGGTTGGTAGGTCCACCACTTTGGTTCAAACAAAAGTATCTAACTATTGGATAGGTTACCATGAAATTTTGTACAGACATTTATGGTCCCCAGAGTATGGAGCCCATTGGTTGGAGATCCCTGACTTTTCCAGATGGTCCACTATTCTAGACAACTATTGGATGGATTACCATGAAATTTGGCACAGACATTCATATTCACAGGTTGAAGTACAATGACTTTTCACCTAGCGCCATCATCAGGTCAAATTTTAAATTTTTTCTGTGCTTAATGATGAAACACCTGCAAAACTAATGCCACTCCCATCAGACTCAGCTGTTTGTGTAAAGAGCTAATAAGCAAACGTTAGCACGCTGGTAAGCTAAACTAAAATGGTAAACATGGCAAATATTATGTCTGCTAAACATCTGTATGTTAGCATTGCAAGTATGAGCATGTTAGCATGCTGATGTTAGCATTTAGCTCAAAGCAGCATGGTGCATCAGCACAGCCTCAGAACCAGCAACTCTCTCAATGGCAGGCAAGTATACAAGTACTGCAGTAAATCTGAACTGATCCTTTAATTTCCTCTCCTCCCCCCTCCTCTCATTATTTCTCCCTCTAACAAGCTAATGTCACTCTACACTGAGAGCTGCTAAGTACAGTTCCTTTACTAACACTGTTATGTGGCTTTTTAGAGGATATATTTTACTTTGGCTGCTAATGTTGGCTCAGTGTTTTTGGCATCAGGTGCCTCCGTTAAGTGTATCCTTCTCTACTGTGTAAATGTGTTAGAGGGTGTTTTTGAAATTAGACCCAGAGCAGGGAAAGCACAGGGGTCTAACTGCACTCACAGATGCACACACACAGTATGTTCACATGCATGCGCACATACAAACAGACACAAATGCACATCTGTACACTAACCGCAAGTTCTTTGGAAACCACAGACAGCCATGTGTGATGATAGAGAGACCTGTAAGTGCTATCAGATATACACACACACTGCTGTAGATGCATTTATGCACTGGCTGCGTTTTCACCGGCCTCAACCAACTGCTTTATTACTCACTTCATGTTTTGACAGAAGCCAAATCATTTTTTTTTTTCCTGAATCTGATTTTTGTTTTTAACAGTTCATTGACACATCTGAGCATTTTGAGCAGAGTCATGTCTTAAATATACCTTTACCTCACACAAGTACCTATCATCAGAATGCCTGGTTGTGTAAATGAATATGGGACACATTAGTCCATAGACCAGGGTTCGGGGCAGAGGGAAGGACTCTCAGTCTGAGTGTCAATCCATTGTTGCATATTAGGGACACAACCCTGTCCATTAAGTCAAATTCATGGAAATTGCTTTTTTTTTTCCCTTCCACCACAGGTGGAGGCAAGGAGGAGGAGAGAGGGCGAGTGAGAGAGGACGGCAAGGAGAGGGGAAGAAGTTAAGAGATGAATCGAGAAAGAGAAAGGAAAAGGCTCAGAGGTAGCAGAGAGGTAGAAGCACAGCATCATCCATCCACTCATCCAACCCCCCCCACCCACCCCCCTATCAGTTGTCCAGTTGTCAAAGCTCTAACTTTAATTAAAAGTTTCTCCAGCAGAGGTGACCGGTCGGTGTCGAGGTGAGGGTAAGGCAGACAGGAAAGATAGAAAGTGATTAGGAAAAGGGAGAAGACAGAGCAAGCAAAAATGTCATCTGTCTATGTGTGTGTATGTTGTGTGTGTGTGTGTGTGTGTGTGTGTGTGTGTGTGTGACCTAATCCAGCTGCCACAGAGTAATAAAGCATCAATTGCAGGGGTAAGTGATGCCTTTTCAGGTAACATGAAATCTCAAATAGGCCTTTATTTAGCCAAGAGAGAACCTTAATTTGAGACAGGCTATTGTTAAAGGCGCGCGTCACCTGAAAGTGATCGTATTTTACTTAGAAGCCTCTGCGTTCGCTGTTCATTTGCTCCTATTTGCTGTGTTAATCTGCTGGTGCTGCTGTTCCTCAATCTGTTTCACATTAAAAGCTTTCCAGGTTTTTATGGGACGTAATCCCTTCACTTCCCTGGAGGGCTTTTATTGTGAAACATCTGCTGGACGTATTTATTAACACCACGTCGACTGCTGACAAGCACCATATATTTTCAGATACTGAGGCCTGTAGTTGAGATGGCTGCATTTCAGAGTCAGAACGTCTCAATTTTCCCTGTCTTTGAGGTGTATTCCAGGAAGCTTCTGTTTCCCTGCTTTCTTATCTGATTGCCATTTAATATGCTGCCAGTGTCATTTGCTGTCGGTCCAAACTCAACCACTCCTCCACATCTTCTTGTTCTCTTGATAAAATGTAGCATTTCCACACTAAGTTTCCACACTTAATTCAGCAGGCCATCAATTCCACTTTATTTTTTTCAGTGTTAAAGTACACGTACTGCATACATCCTGCAAAGACGTTTCACATTAAAAGCCTGACAGCCACAAGAAGTAGATGCAATTGGAACTAATTAGTGTGTGATAACAATATTACTGTTTAAAAAAGGTGAATATGGCATGACTAAATTCTTGTACTGATGGAATTGATGATGGAAATGTACATTGTGCTGATTTTACATGTGAGACAGAGAACTCCACCCACCAGCTTCATTTGAGACTGCCTTTATTTACATACAGGCATTTATTGATCTATTTTTACAATAAAAGAGCAAATATTCTGCTATCAGAGAAACTTTTAAGGATTTAAAGTGTTTAAAGTGTCGAAGATTGGTATCTGTGCTTATACGGCGAAGCGGAACATGTGTATATCTGCTTTCTTGTCCCCAACCCCATCAGGACTGTAGGTTGTGAGGGTGTGTGTTTGAGTGAGTGTGTGTGGCTTTGCAGCAGACCAGCAGATCGTTGCGGTGTGCAGGCCACGGGGACAGTGAAATATAGCCACAATTAGCCCTGGACACAGTTCAATGATGATAGAGAGGCTCGGCACCCCTTAGACCATGATTAAAAGGCCTGCCCAGCCCATCCCTGATAGAGACAACTGATCTCACATTATTAGTAGTACGATCACCACCAACCAGCAGCAGCGGCAGCAGCTTCATTCTAATGTGATCTGTGATCGCTTCTGTTCATTTGTCATTCACTGCTGAAAGTATTTAGTTCTTTAATTGGCGTATCTGTTGTGCTCTTTATTCCTCTTTTGAACGATGTGCTCGTTAATTTATATTTAAACACATGGGGTTCCTGCCGTTTGCTGTGTCCTCCAGCGGTTTCTGGAAAGTCATGGATTTTTGAGAGGCCATTTGTTTTCAAACCAAAATCCAGGAAATTTGTGAATAAAATAAACAAGGAACGTTTTCATTTTACAAATCAGTCATTTTATAGGTTTTTATATTGGATTTCAAATCTTGTTTTACACATTTGTTGCAGAATTTGTGTGTGAGTTATTGCATTTGAAATACATTTAATGCACAAATAATACAAACAAACCAGGAGAGAAAGTGTTTTATGTTTTTATAAGGTGTCTTTGGAACAATGGATTGTGGTTGGTCAGCAGATTTTCTGGGTTTTGATAAGTTTACACTTCACACACTATCTGGCATTGTTTAACATTTGTTCATTTCAGACCTGATCTTTTAGATACGTGTGTTTTTATACTTTTTCTTTGTAAAACCTGTAATAGATATTATTTCAGATGGTTCAACCCGTCCACCCCTTCAATAGGACGCACTCTATTTTCCAAATGCTTGTCTTCTATATTTTCCTTCTTTCTTTTTCCCTTCCCTCTTTTCTTGCTCTCAGTCGCCATCATGCTCGTAGATCAATGCTGAGACCTTCTTTATCTTTTACACATCAGTAGTGCAGCGCTGTTCAGGCCGCCGCCCCATTTATTCTCAGCACTTTTTTTTTTTTTTTTTTTTTTTTTTACATCTAGACCTCTGATAATGCTGCTGCTCTGTCTCTATTCACTGTTCACATCAAGTCTGCACGGGACCAGAGTGCTCATCTGGCTGACAGCAGAGCAGAGAGAGAGGCAGATATGAGCAGAGGTCAAAGAGAGTCACAGACACAAATACAGCCATTCAAGCTCACATATACAGAATGGACAGTATGTGTGTGTATGTGTGTGTGCATGCAAGCAGACATCTGTGGATAACTGCTACAGAGGACATTAAAATAGCTGCTGCAAGATAGCAAAGCACAAACACACACAAGTACATAAACTCATGCAAGACTGCAACCAGGCAGGTGTGCAGGTATGCACACACGACCACACACACACAGCTGTAGCGACCAAAGGGCAGGTATACAACCACAATCACAGTGTCCCTGTTCAAAACTGTGTGTGAGGAATGTCACTCCTTACAAAAAAGAAAAAAAAAAAGGGGGAATATTTGATAGATGGAGGGCTGGTAATGAAATGGAGACATCAAGGAGCATGAGGAGGAGGGGAGGGAGGAGAGGAAAGGAGCGTGGAAACAACCCGGAAGAGAGGGAGGAAGAGAAAGAGAGCGAGGGAGAGAGGGGAATAAGAAGAATAGCCTTTCGCCTGTGTTCCATCAAGGGAGAAATTACACATTTACTAAGGTTTTTTCTTAAGACGACGGCCCTCATAGATCAAACCGCTTGGATGTACCAGCCAATTTTCAACATGAAATATAGACACCAGAAATCTATTACACCTGTGTTCTCTCTCCCTTCTCCCATCCTCAGCTCTCTGTCGCTCGTTCTCGCAGAGGTTGATGCATCTACATCACTGTCTCGTCTCCTCTCTGTGTCTATCCCCGTGTCTCTCGTCCTCTCGGGCTATGGATCTCCCACTGTCTCTCTCTGACATGTACATTATGTTATCTGCCAGTACATCCGCTTGACAAATGGAGAAGTCGATCATATTCAATAATTATCTGACCTTTTCCCTTTGCTGTATTTCTGTTGCTTCCTCTGGTGCTGTGATGTTACAAAGGCTTAAAGCAGTAGACATTTGTGACAATGATCATTTAAAATGATTGTTTTTCTGGCCTCAGACAAAAGTGTTATGAGCAATCTCCAACACTGTAGGCTTTGAGCACTGATATGATGATCTGTAAAAGTACTGTATATTTCCAGATGGAGCGTTTTGGGAATTTTGGAGATATTTGTATTTAATTAGAAAGACTAATAAAACAGCTACTTGTCTTGGGTATAGTGAAGATATACATAAAAGCAAAATCCAAAATATTCATGAGAGACCTGCAAATATTTTTAGTTTGAGTCTTTAAAATCTTGTTTTCTTAAAACAAGTGGGATATTTGTAGTAATTTAACTTCTGTCTGATTCAAATTCAATCGTTTAATTTATTTCAAAAATCAAGTATCATTTCTCTTGTGCATCAACCAGAATCATTCCTAGAAACACATTTCACTGTATTCCATCATTTAGCAACCAGAAACACTATAAAACATTTTAAAAATGGCTCACAACACACTGTAATGTAGTTTTATTCATTTATAAAGACACCCTAAGGGCTTGTTAATATATAGTATGTCAGCAATTATAATGTTTATATTATTACAACTGTATTGTTCTTTTGTTTACACATCAACATCCACTTATGGGTGCCCACATGAGGACAGCTGTTGACTAATACAGTAATACTTTTATCTGCTTATAACCACATTACAGTGTTTTATAGACCATTTATACACCTTTTATACTGCTTATAAATTCTAAATGGGGCTTAAAGTGTTACGATTATTTCTCCAATTATTCATTATTTCAGACAGATATTACTTGATAAGCTGCAGAACACCTGCCTTTTAAATGGTGTCAAACTAAACTGATATAGCATAAAGTGAGTTTTCATTTGAGGACTGATGGTTCAGTAAATGTGAAGGAATCAAATGTTCTAATAACAATAATAACAGCAAGACATGAAATGATGATAATGATTGAATAAGTAGAAAATGATCATAGAAAATGGCCTCAGACAGGGGGGCAGCTATGGAGAAGGTCCTGTCACCTCCGGTCTGGTGCTTGATCCTGGAGGTTCGTGTTGGGGGAACAGAGGCTGTGGAAGGGAGTGTGGTCGTGGAGAAGGTTGGTGAGGAGTCATACAGCGTGTGTGAGCAAGTGAGTAGACCAGCAGCAGAGTTCCGAATATACTGGAGTTTATTAAGGACTTTGCAGGATGTACCATGAAGAAAAATACTACAGAACACAAAGCACATACTGTACACACACACACACACACACACACACACACACACACACACACGATACAATAGGACCTCACATTTAGTGCCAACAGACAACTAGATATCACCTCAACTGAACTACAAAAAAGGATGTGCTGTACTATTTTTAATTCACTGGGCCCCTTGAGCACCACGCCTGACAAAATAAGGAAATCGGAGACATTAAAAGTAGAAAAAAAAAGGTGCTGATATCACACATCCATTGTTCAGAGAGCTTGAACACCATGTCAGCGAGGTGTTGTTACAGTCTGACCTGTTAATGGATGATCGCTGGCAGTGCAGTATGAACAAATAAGAGTCAAACAGCTGTCACCTGGACAGCAGGATGTGTTTAGTCACTGCACATCCTGGAACGCCCACTCACATATGCAGCACTCACACATGTGGACACACAGGCTGAGAGCTTAGTGATCTGCTGATATCTAACAGAACATGACATGAGAATTGAAAGTCAATGCAAACACCAAACACAAAGAAAACTACAGCCAGTTTTTTGTCGACTGGTCCGTCTTTCATTGTGCTGTGTTATATATTGGATTGCATTATTCATTTTTATCTTGTCTTGTTTACATTGTATATCTTAAACAATTTGAAACTGTTCCCAGAAACATATTCAGATGCTGATTTTACAGTAATGGCTCAGGTAGCAGCTATGCACATTATTGCATGCACAGTGTTTATTGGGGTGCTGGTGCAGCCCATAAAACTGTCAGGATGTTTGTGTGGTAATGTGTTTGTCAGGAAGAGAGATAAAACATTCAAACCATGAACAATGCCATCTTTCACTGTGATTTCAGCTCTGCCGTTCGATCAAAGCAGATATTTTTCCGTCTGCCGCTGATCCAGCTGGTTTCTACACATTTTCCTTATTAAAATTGGCGTCCAATTCATGAAATTATGCACTTAAAGCTGAAATAGTTTTTTTTAGAATTGAATGAAAATATAATAAGTGCAATATGACATGGGTCACAAATAGTAAAATGCTAAAAATACAGTAAGTATCACTGACTCTGCTGTTCCCCTCAGCTCTATGGAGCGTTTTAGCATCTTTCAGCTCACAGTTTTGGTTCAAAGTCTCCTGCCACTTTTATTTGCTTCAGTCTCATCACCAGCAGAAGAAAACAAAAAGTGTGAAAAAGCGCTAATAAAATACTGCATGCTGCCGGAAACATGTTTGTCAGTGTCTGTAGATGTGTAAATAGACAACTGTTAGCTAACATGCTAAAAACAGTCTAAGATGCTAATATATCAATGTTATGTTACATCTTATTCCACTGCTCCAGAGGTAATAAATAAATAAACAAACAAACTAATGGCAGCTTTAAAGTTATTATTTTGTTTTCATGCTAGCCCAGAAATTCTTCTGAAATTCGCTTTTAAATGTACAGAAATAATACTGACATCAAACCATCATAAGTTTCACACACTAACACATACACTCCCAGCCCCTTCATCACACCACTGTCCCGGCTGATGGATGCTGTGATACAGGAGAAAAGAGGGTAAGTAGAGGGAGGATCCTCATGTAAAATTCACTTAGCTGCCATATTTTTCCCTCTGCGACAAGATTAATTGCGTTATAACTTGTTTCAGGTTGGGGTGGAGGGTGCGCAGAGAAAAATGGCAGCGCCTGCCGGTTCAACCCCAATCCCCTTCCTCCTTCCTCACTCCCTCTTCTCTCCCCTCCTCTCTGTGGCGACCATCTCTTAATACATCCTGAGAAATTGAGGTTAAGAGGGGATATCCAGGGGGTTATCTGGCGTCGCGGTGCTCAGCGTGGGGAGATTGATGGTCTTAAGAGGCCGGGGTGCCTTGGTCATATTCATATGATAATTCCTCCCTATTGTCCCTGCGGAAACCGAGGCTTTCTTTAATCTGAGAGGGAGGCCTCCTCTCCCTCTCTCTGTTGAATCGAAGCCCAGCATCACTTTATCATCTCCACAGATGCTGATGATGACGACGGGTGGCTGGTGACGTCTGGATGGATGTATCACGGTAACATGTTTTGTGCGTGTGTAAATTAAAAAGGAGGAGAGGTGGGAGCATTGTTGATAGGATAATGTCGGAGGGTGTTTCAGGGAGGGACATGGTGAATATCATGATAACTCTATACTGGCTGTTATTTTAATCCCCTTCCTTTCCCCCTCCAAAAAATAAGGAGAGATAACTTAAATCCATTTGTGACTAAGAAGAATTTATTGCTGACAATTTCAACATCCTGAAGTCCAATTCTGAGATAGCAATCCTCCGTGATAAAGGTATTTTGGTGTTACACTTGTAAATCCATCTATTCAAACGTCTGGGATTGTATGAATGCATTATACCCTTTTTTTTTTTTTCAGCAATGCACATAGATCTCAAAGTGGCGTATTTGTTCCAACTGAGCAAACAGATTTTGGAGGGGGAGAAAAACTGTTTTATCATGGTGTTTTATCAAAATAAGAATGAAAACCTCATCTTTTAAACCTTCAGTCAAATCAGCCCTCGAAGCTGAAATCCTCAACTTTCAGCAGTAGAGACATATCAATAAGCTTGCCTGCCCTCAAGCTTTCTGTTCAGTGTCTGACACCCAGCAGCAGACAAAAAGAAGGAAAGGTAAATTCTCCAAAGAATTTCTCATAAAAATTGCAGAGCAGCAGTTCAGTACGGATGCAGATAATGTGCAGTAAACCCGTCTGAAGCCGATCCATATGCTCACATGGCCAATCCATATACGTGGACCACGATCCCCCGTAATAAATGGCTTATCTATATACTTGGTGGATCTATATATCCAGTACATGGCTGATCGATAGCAATGAATCTGAGCTCAGTAGAAAGACAACAAGATGTCTCCTTTGAGAGTCAGCTGCATGGGCCACAAAAACACCACACACACACCCACACCCACACACACACCCACCCACACACACACGAAAAACAGCGAGATTTGTAATGCACTTTTTTTTGTTTTTTATTGCTTTGTGGAATTTGTATTTGTATTGTATTTGTATTGTATGCAGTCGTGAGGAGAAAATGGCAGCTGTACACAGACGGGCCTCAGCCGCCCGGTGGATTCAAACCTTTGACCTTCTTGCTGTGAGGGAACAGAGATCCCGACTGAACATTGAACGTCATCATTTAAAAAAACATATTTAATTAGTTTATGACACTTAATGATAACTCTGCAAATGTGGTTTGCCAGGACACAAACCACAGCTTTGATTAAGTTGGAGTGCAGTGATTTTCACGCCACTGCCCTGATCAGTCTCTTCAAAGACCACCCATTGACTTCCTGTAGCGCCCTGCTGGTGTGCACACACACGTACACACACTCTCACAACTGCCTCCTCGTCTTAATCAATACCCGTATTAATCATCCAAAATATCTGTGTGACAAACCAATTATTAATCTGCACCGTCAAGTCCAATACAGTGATAATGAATTTAGTGGGTACACTGTGGACTCCATCCGTTCATTAACTGCTGATGGCTGCTGTAATGACGCTCAATGTCACCAGGATATTCTGCTGCTATTGATGAAGCAGAGATGGTGTACACACACACACACACACACACACACACACACACACACACACATTTACATACACACAGAAGTATATTTGCACAGAAAGGATACAGTTAACAGGTGCATGCAAGCAAGCAGAAGTAGACAGATATCTGCCTCATCCACTAGAGGGGGTCATCCTTTTCTCCCTTCCTTCTCTCACCCCTCCTCCCCCTCAACGTCCTCTACTTCTTCCCTCTCTGTCTTCCTCTTTCCTCCTACTTCCCCCGCCTCCTCCTCATATTGATGTCTTAGCTCCTCGCTCCAATAAGCGTCTAATCAACAGCAGAGGGGATCAGATCAGATCACAGCAGGATGATGGATCTGGGAATCATTTACTGGGACTGGCCCACTCTGCTAAACCGCGGGCACATACGTATCAGGATGATAGCTTGATGAAATGATGAGCTCTCTCCGTTCCACACCGTGAGTCCACCACTTGCACTAAATAAGAGCTGGAAACTTAAGGATTGGGTATTTAACCCCTCTTTTTGGGCTTCACTGCTGGAGAAACACATATTATCCATCACTATGAAACACAATCATAATGAATATTGACTGGTGAAAATAGCCAGAGATAAAGTCAGCTGTTCTTTCATTTTTCATGTGAGGTAGCTCAGGTGTATGGATCAAATGAAGATTGCAACTTCTGCTGTAATCAAACAAGCGCGTCAACAGTACCACAGCAGTAACACCCAACATACATGTACAGGTGGAACATGTTATTCAGCACTGGAAAAACTCAAATTTTAATCAAACATTAGAGCCATTTTGAACAAAACAGCAAAGGAAAACAACTGCAACCCTCTTTTCCATTGCAGATGTGACGTCTTTTTCTCTGCTTCACTGAAAGAGGAATGTACCATCTGTGTAGGGAAGCACTTTGGGTGAGTTAAACCAAGGAAAACACACAGACTACACAATAACAGCAACAAAAAAAAGATAATTAGGAAGTTTTTTGTTTGTGGGCATCAGAAACACTGAATCAACACAATATCAGGCCTTTTTCATGCAGATATTTTGACTTACCTTCATAGAAAAGTGGGTAAAGTGAGTACATGGAGTTCAACCATCATTCATTTTATTTTTAACACCTGGGCTTCTCCTGCTGTGACAGCTTAAAAAAAAAAAAAAAAAGAAAAAAAAATCCTTTGTAGTCAATACTTAAATCAAACTTTGGGGATACAAATGCACCACAAAATTAAAACCAGTTTGTGTTCTAGAATTTTAAGGATGACAGCTAAATTAAACTAATATTTGGCAAAACGCTGTGCTGAATAAATGTTTATTTTACACTTAAACAAACCTGATGATGTTAGGGAACAGGGCCTTTTCACAAATACTGTCATTTCAATACACTGCCTGAAAATCACCACTCATGCTGCTACTGAAGTGTCACTTTAGCTATAGCTGAAAACTAAACAGCCAGAGAGGACAATATCTTTTCTGAAAGAAAAATGCAATATTTGTTTAAAAATATTCATCTTTCTCTGTTTGACATTCAGCCAAAACAGTGTTCAAAAGAAGTTTTTTTTTTTTTTTTTCCAATAAAAAGCATGTTTGGAGCTGTTTATTTGAAGCATTTGCGCCTTTAATTCAGCTCATTTGAGCATATGAGAACAATGCCAGTCCTCAGTGCTGCACATAAAGACGTTGCTCTTGACTTCTGACAGCAGGTTCTTACTGAGGCAAGTCTGCAGTGAGGGCTGACGCTCACATTCCTAAGGCCTGTCCGCACATTTGGACAGAGCCAGGCAAGCTGTTTCCCCACTCCCACTACATGACCATTATTCAGAGTATTTGTACACCCAGCATTGTGATGAATCATGTCATGCCGGCTCTGGCCACTCTGTGCGTGGGTCAGCGTTCAGTAAGTATTTCTGCCCTTCATGTTGTCTGATGCCAGCTCCCCTCTCCTCTCCAAGCAGCCTCTAAATTTGCATACAAATGAACATCTAAACGAGCTCTATGACATAATTGACTTGCAATTAGAAATTTTCTTGAGCTGGTCACTTTGCGCTGGATGGACCAAGTGTGTCACACACACACACACACACACACACACACACACACACACACACACACAGAAGGATAGAAAAATGGCTGCTATTTTGCATATTAATGAGAGTCATTAGCTGTCTCTTGGCAATGGCTGACAAGGGGATTTATTTATGCCCTGGCCCTCGATGCCTGACTGGGGGAAAGTGTCCACTTCAGCGACCAGCACTAATTGTTTCTGAGCATGTTGTCCGGCCGATCATCATCATCATCAGGGGAAATTACGCCCGCTTCAAAAAGACGACTTGGCTGACGCTGAGGGTGGCCTATTATGATAACTCTGTGTAAGCTTTTAACTTCTGGTGCTCTACAAGAGCCAAGCTTTTAACTTACCCCATTAGGGGCCTTGTATCTTGCTGTTTCACTCCGAGTAACAACTATTGAATTCCAAAAAGCTGAAAGATGGGCCAGAATAGCAAGTGACTGGAGATGCAGGCCATTATGCTAATATTTTGATAAATGGAGGAGGGGGAGTTGTATAAGCCAGACTTTCATGAAAAAGTGCTGCATTGAAAACAACCAGAATGCAAACAGATATTCAGTATCACAGCAGATGGTGTCTCCTCTTTCATCTAGTAATATTATTGCATGTCACAGGATGCTGAGATACAAAAAACGATGAAACCTTTGTAAAAGAAGTCTTTAAGCCCTCCATATTAACATAACGCCATGCGGCTGCTGGCTGTGGACATTCCTGAAAGATGCTTTTCTATGGAAACTGTCCAAGATTGTTGTTTCCATCCATAATTTTTTGAACACTGAAGCATGACATATATTTTCTGTCATAATAGCCCACGAGGAATGCGGTTTTTGATAGGATTATGATATATACGGCTGCATACATTTTGGATCGGGCCTCCAATAATTCAGAGCTGTCTGATATTTTAACTGCAAGGTGACAGAAAGACTCTTGTCCTGCAGATTTGTCACCGCTGTCTCAGTTTGCGGAGGGATTAAACTCAGAGAGGATGGGCCTCGTTCTCAAATGTTTTCTTATTTTATCAGTAATGCTGAATAAAATTGAGCATACATTCAATTGCTGATGGATGATTACACTTTAGTATGCATGAACATGATCCTGTGACAACTAGTTTGGAAGCCAATCATGGTCCAGTATGCAGCTTACAAAAGTGTGGTGTGGACAGTGTGAACATCCAGTGCACACACACACTGAGAGCAGATGTTCAGTGAGATATCTTGTGTGCAGACAGACCTGTATTTATAGATTCTGGATTTTTTTTTAATTAGGGGGATGAATACAAGTCATTTTAAGAACTTCTAACTAATTAATTGAATTTTTTGTGGCATGAATGATTATTCAAAGAAGAGTATGTCAGTATGACTTAGAGTATGTCAGGAGGGACTCTCTAAAGCTCCAGTGAGCTGCACTTTCATTTGCTGCCAAGAGGAAAAATAACTGATGAGTCTTTTTGATAATCAATTCATTTTTTGAATGATTTATCAAAATGGCCAACATTTTCTGTTTCAAACTTACAGATGTGAGGATTTGCAGTTTTTGTGTGTTTTATATCACGATAAAACTTAATGTCTTGTTGGCTGTTGGATTTTTGTTGATACGGAATATATTATTCTGACTTGTAAAACACAGTAAAATTACTCTATTCAGACAAATCAAGCTATTTGAAGACACCCACCTGGGTTCACGGAAGCTGTATTGATATTCACTACTTTTTCCACAGATTTTTTTCTTTTTTTAAGATTATTGATTAAGAAGAGAAAATAATCTGCAGATTATTTAATGATGAGAGTGATCCTTATTTGTATCCCTGTAGCCGAGACACTCCGTGGCACTTCACAGGCACACAGACGAATGTTATGAGCTTTAATTATCATTGCCACCGTGTACGTGGGCTCATTTGTGTCTTGCTCTGCGTCTATTCCTCCGGTATGTCGGCTCACAGGCTTCTGTGCTGAAAAGGTTTCTCTCTCTCTCTGTCTCTTACTCTGTGTCTCTCTGCTGGAGTGCCAGGCAAGCCGCTCTGCAGCAATCTGAGGATGAGGAGTGTGACAACAAAGAGGTAGAGGACAAGGAGGTATTAGTGTGCGCACACACACACACACACACACACACACACACACACACGCACACACACACACAGCAGCGTGTGGTAGTTATGGTCTCGACAGCTTTAGCACCCCCATATTGTAAACAGGGGGGTGGTGACCGCCTCCCTGTGCTTGTTAACATCATCTCCGTCATTCAGCAGACGCGGCACTGTCAGCACCTCGCTGTGCCCCGACACAATCAACATTAACCATGACACACACACACACACACACTTGCAAGACACACCGACTCTGTACATTCATCCAAAACTTTACACATACAGCAGGCACACACACACACTCTCAAACACACAACACCCACACAGAAGCAAATTTGTTCATGATTCCTGTGATGAATTTCCAAACAAATAAGCAAACACACACTTTGATTTATGGACAGAAATATAGATACTGTATAGTGTATGCATGCACAGGCACGCACATTTAACCTCTGCTGCACACACACATGCACACAGCACACACACGGCGCTGCACTACACCATGTCCTGGCAGCGCACCATGCAATCAGCATTATCCATGTGAGCTCCTTAATGGGCACCTCGTAAAACAGACGACAGCTCTGCTACCGAGACTATTCCACAGGGGAGACAAACTACCTGTGCTCACACACACACACACACACACACACACACACACACACACACACACACACACATACACACACACACACACACACAGTGAAGATATACAGGAACGTATGCACAGTCTCATCCATGAAAACAGTGCTTGCAGATGAATGAACAAGTTACAAATTGTTATTTAGTTCAGTCCTCTTTTTGTTTTCTTCCTGCAGCTTTATATTTCTTCATTGCAAGTCAGCTGGACACAGCTGATAGTTTTGGATTGCTGAAACTGAAATGGTAAAATGTCAAGACTGTTGTATTTGTATTATCGTTAAGCACATTGTAATTAAAGTGGTCTGAGAGAAAACTAAACTTCTGTAGCTCCTCTTGGTTCTATTTCCAGGCTTTAGAAAGTCTAGGCTGTCACACGAGAGCCACAAGTCATTTCAGAGAGATTGGCTTCCTATTGGCTGTTCTACAAATGCAGGTATGCATGTACATCCCTTCGGATGGTGAAAGCTTGATGCAATGGCGGAAAATCCTGTAGAAAATCCTGCAACTTGTGATAAAATTTCTGTAGTTGTGTACAGAAGAAAACACATCCTGGCTCCACACAGACCTTCAGACTTATGTTCTGGTGCATTGGATTTTCCGTGTAATTAGAAGTCAATGTGACAGTCCAACATTACGGTGCCCCTCTCCCACAAAAATTTGGTCCTCCTCTGCTTCTTGCCCCTCATTGGAGAGCCGGTCCTACGAGGCTGAGGTCTCGTAGGACAACCGACTCCTTTTGCTGCCATTCAAAACTGTGGGTTTGGCAGGCAGGGCATGAGGCAGCCGAGAGGTAGGTGGAAGGTTTTGCACTGTGCATGTTCAAACTGCATATCGCAGCTTTAAAAGTATTTTTGTCGTTTTGTCTATCATTCCTATCTGTAATAATACGTGTAATAAGCTACCTGAAAAATCTCGAACGGCGAGGGCGAGCTTATGGATAGTCACAGTAATGCGCACCAGAATTTTCATCCTGACAGTGGGGTTCAAACACCATCCAACTCTGAACAAAACTGGCTTGTCTATGACATATATGATAGTTTGACTGCTCATTTCTTTCCCCATCTGACTTTGTTGTAGCAATGCCACTGTGTTCCCAGCTCTCAGCAGCCTCTTTAGTGTGTAAAGTATTATCAGAAATGATGGCCAAAACTACAAAAGTAAGAGTGTTAGTTCTAGTCAATGACTATTACCCTTTAATTGCAGACAGTTTGATGTTTATTTTCATTTTCAATTCAAAATGAAGACAAGACAACAACAAGGCCTTATTAGCTTTAAGGACAGGCAACAAAGCTTTTCAAACAGAGACTCAAGCAGTCAGTGAAGGCAGCGCCTTTATGTGCTCTGACATTCACATCAACCCGCTGTCCAAAGAAAGAAAAGGACAGAAAATCAACACGGACACGCCCCAAAACAGTGAAACACTTCATGGCTTGGTGGTGTTGAAAATGCTATCAGGCTAAAGCTGGTGCAGAGCCACTGGGTGTGTTTGTGTGTGTGTGTGTATGTGTATGTGTGGTCACTGGGACATAAAAGGGAGCACTGCACCCATGTCAGATATGCTGCCCTTTCTGCTAACGGCTCCAGAGGCCACAGGGGCTAACTGCCGTCGCTGCTCCCACCTCTGCCACCCACCCACCGCACAGACAGCCATTATCCTCCTCTCACATGCACACTCACACACCCTCACACACTCAGGCATGCAGGCTGCAGTCCACACAGCCGCGGTCATTCCGTAGGTCTGCAGCCAGCTAGCGGCGACATTCCCGCCACAACTGCCAGTGCATTTGACCTTTCCTGTCCAGGCCTAATCGGATTGTGTCCCTCTTTATGAAATCAGACGCTAAAGGTCAGCAGGCTGTTTAACATGGGGTGGAGGCCCAGAGCTATGGAATTTGCCTTGGCAGTAAATTACCTTTATTATGTTTGGTCGGTGTGATTCTATACCCTCCCAGAGGCCGTGGGGTTCTAGACACGGTGATACATGGAGATGGGCTACAAGGCTGCTGTTTTCCTCAAAGAAAGGCTTTACTGCAGAAGAGGAACACTGCGAATCAGAACTGGGATGTTGCATGATGTTACACAAACAGCGCAATTACAACCTTGTGATTCCAACCTAATTTCACCTCTCGCTTTGTGTTGCATGCCCCGCCAGTCTCTCATTTGCTACAATGCAGATTCTACATGGAGGATGCATGATTGATCTGCTATATCGACCATAAGCCTCTTGTGTTCTTTACAGTTTATCTTGCAATGGTCTCTGTCAACATTTGCCACCCTGATAAGCTTCAAAAGCTCATTCTTTTGTTGTAATATTATAAAACCCCGTGCATCGTTCAGGCTTGTTTTTAATATGAAAAACAAGTCTGTGATCAATAATGAGTAAAACTCTGTCCAAAACTTGTCTTTAATAATGTCTTATTAGTGACATAGAAAGCATAAAGGTATTAAAAAGTGAATTATTAACTCTAACAAAAGACACTAGTTTTAACTTTAAACCATTTACAAGGTATACCTCATCAGATTTTGTTTGTCCCAAAAGCCTGAACTCATAAAAACAATCTGACCGTTAATATGTTTTTTTTTTTTTATCACAGCTTTTTGCATCTGATACTCACAGTAACTATCGAACACGACAGCAAACTGCTTATGACTTATGGCATCATATTCTCTCCAAACCATAAAGATATTACATTTATGCAGAGGAGACAGCTTCACAGTCACTTTGATATATGCACGTACATTTGTACTTGTGTACCTAAGTAAGAGACAAAGGCAGAGATCAGAGGCAAGTGATGAAGACAAAGACACAGACAGACAGAATGACCTGAGATGAGGAAAACACATCATCCTGGATACTGGACGACGTCCATTTTCGGGGCTGATCTCTGTCTCTTTCACACACACACACACACACACACACACACACACACACACACACACACACACATCATCTTTGATCCGCTGTGCTGTCCTTTTGAGAAATCTTTCTGTCAACCAGGAAGTCCACGCCTGGTTGTCATGTAACCCTTTGATCCATCACGCAAGCCAGTTCTCGATCCCTCACCCCTTCATAACTACTGATCATCACTCACATGACACGCGCCCCACATCACACTGGACATGTGTGTGTGTGTGTGTGTGTGTGTGTGTGTGTGTGTGTGTGTGTGTACTGAATCCATGTTTGTGTCACTAACAGACAGTAGTGCTGCTGTATTCAGGCTGACATCAGTTGTGCTCCTGGCTACGAACAGAATGATGATGGAGATGAAACTGATACGTGCAGACAACAAAGGGAAAACTTCTTCAAGACCTCTTATGCGCTGTGAGTATCATCAAAGAGGGCAGATGGCAACCGACGTTACCGCAGACGACAGTTATCCTGAAAGTCATTGCCCTCGTGTTCAATCGCTCATTTAATTGTGGCTGTGAAAGCAACATTCTCTCATATTTAAGTACAGATTTGCTGTTTTATACACTGTGGCAAGACTTTACACATCTTCATCTTCTATGTCATTTAAAAGTCACCCCCCCAGACATCCACTGTAGTCTTCATAACGTCAGCAAAGATTGAAAAAAAAACTGATTCTGTATCATTGCAAGAAGGAAAGAAAGGAAGACGAGAGCTGTGGATTCTAATAGAATCTTAACTCATCTCTCACTAAAAGCCTCCTGCAGAAACGATTACAGATAAAAAATGAACGTTGCCTATTTCAAACAGAACATGCGCACATTCATAACCCCCTAAACCAATTGTAAAAATGGCCCCTTCTCTGGATGAGCTGCAAATGTTTTCAGACTAATACCATTTCCCTCATCAATCGGCTGCTAATGACTGCGAGGTTTCAGAGTTGATGTGAGGGAAGGGTTGGAGGCACATAACTTTGTCTGGAGAGCGCTGTCTGCTAACTCTGGGGAGTGATGCTTTACAGTAAAGGTGAAATCCACAGAGTTTACATATGTGGTTCCCATGATGCATGACTCTTTAATCAATATCAACTGACTTTCTATCTGAGCTTGTGAACAGAGAGCCAAGATATGAATTTGTGGTGTTATTGAGGGGTGGACACGTGTGTAGTTAATTGTAGTGGACTTTGTGAACTTCCTGTTTTAGCAACTTTCATGTGAACATTTTATGAAGCTGCTTTAAGATGACCATCTTGTCAAACAATGGCTACGATCAGTGAGCATGTATTCAGATATTTTTCCCTTCACAGGATATAAAACTTAATCTGAGAGTTTTTAGTGACCTTGTTAAAAAAAAGAAAGAATATTTCTATTTTGAATGGGGCCAACTCTACGAAAGCTAAAACATATTTGATTTGTGGTAATGCTCCATCATTCTGAACGGCCATATCAGAATTCATGTAACTTAAACATCCGTCCTCCTTCCACAGTGATGGTATAGCATACACATTGTCGGGGCATTAGGTAAATTAGCTATGCTATCATGTAGCTACCTACAAAAGCTGAGCCAATCTGTTGACCATACAACAATAAAAATGGGCAAAAAGGATGTCCCTGCATACAAGTTGTTTGCTTATTCACGGCTCAGTTTGGTTAGTTAGCTCATTTGTACCCTTAAAAAGTGTGTGTCCTGCCTCTACATGCTACAAGCTTCATTGTGCATAGTGCAAGTCAAACTGAGAGTTATTTCCATTTGAAAACCTCACGGAGCTGGAGGCATTGCAACACCTTCCATCACAGGCCTTTTTCACAGCAGACATTTTGACTTGTATTCATATGATCTAATGTCACAGATCAGAAATTTGCCTCTGAATTAATAGCATTAATAATGACTGCATTCCATTTTAGCCAGTTCAAGGGATATTGTGCAAACTGGTTTACTTCAACACTTAAGGGAAAGCAATCATCTTTAATGGTATTTGCCAAAATATCCATTGTGATGAAGGTATACAAGAATATTTCTGTATGATCATTCACAATGAGTGAGAGTGAGGCTACACCAATGGGAAAAAATCATTTGGACTTCACAGGAATAACCTGTCCAGGTGTTTTCAATTATTCTGGCTCATTACATCTCTTCTCAGGTAAGAGATGGACAGCTGGGAATTATCACCAAACTCCAAGAACTGAGATGGTGCAATGGTGTTAATGGTGTAAGCTGCACTGTAATAGGTGCCAATGTAAGGCCTTTAAAGTGTGCTGTATTAGATACTGTGGATTTTCCTATTAAAATGTCAACCATTGACATTAAAAAACCCCCAAAACAAATACTTGAACAACAGGCTTGAGCAGGAACGGAATAGCTGTGAGGCTGAAGAAGTTTGGCAAAACACAACAAAAAGCTCATTACTTGATTCCACTCATAAAACTATAATACTCAAACTTGTATTATAAAAAACTCATTTACACGGTAAACACTCCACACTTGTTAAGCCGAGACTCTGTTATCATTACAAAGTCCACCACTTAAGCCCACAACATAAATACAATGCTGCGGCAGGCTGTACAGTAAAAACACTTGAGGGTGCACATGCCTTCCATCAAAAATTAACTTGAGTAGCTTTGATAATTATACGATGGTGTAAAATATTTAACAGCGAGTGGAGAGAGAGCTGTTTAGAGCAGCTCGAAGGAACATCAACTTCATCCAGAACAATAACAATTACAAACTGCTTACTGCTGTCTTGGCCACTGTGTTTCTCACTGTGTCTCACTTCATCCACTCTGGCTCTGTGCTTCTCTTTCTGCACCTTTCTGTTTGCGTCCCCCCCCCCCCCCCCCCCCCACCTCTCTCCACTGAAGGGAGGGAGGGGAAGGGAAGGAGATGATTTAAGGTAATGAGAGGAGTAAAACATCATTAGTGCAAATTAACTTTTGTCAGCTGAGGTGATCTTGGTGGGGGCGCTTCTGCCACCGGCGGCAGCTCAGATAATGGCAATTTATGCATTAACGTGTGTTACAGTGTGTGTGTTTTAGTTTGTGTGGATATGCATGTGTAATGAAGGCCACCAAGGACGCTTTCAGTCTTAAAGGGCAAGTCCAGGCTTTTGAAAGGCCTTTCTGAGACACCTGAAATGTTCTCACGCCAGCTAATCTAAATATTATAGCTGTTATAAGGAGAGAAGACATCTTCATTGAAACTGGGGCCTACATAATGTTTTTGATATTAGTTCGAAACAGTGCACGCAACAGAACTTTAAGCTCTGTGAGTGGATGTCGGAGGGAGCAGACCTTTTTTTTTCTTTTTAAGGTTTATGTACACATTCTTGTACCTTTCTATGAAAGAATCACATGTTTTCTCATACAGTTGTTCATCTTTTGTACTGCTGATTCAAGCAGCAGAGCTTTATTTCCGTCTATGCCTTGGAAGTGATCCATCCAACAGTCACCTGTTACTGTCCATGCTGAAAATGAGGAGGACCTCTAGAATTAGGGGTGTCTGAAATAACGAGCATTCTTGCAAAGTTTGGAGCAGCAGGAACATATTTTGCACTTTGCAATGAAATTGGTGGCAACTTTGTACTTATTGGTGTATTTTTAAGTGTTCTGAAGTGTTACAGGTGCATGTTGTCCCCTCTCTCTCTCCATCTTTCTGTATCCCCAGCTCTGGCAGCAGAGGGAGGCATGGTCATGTTTAATGCATGTGGTTTGTGTTGCACTCAGCGCTGGAGAATGGGCTCCAGTCCATTAATTAGTAACAAATGCTCGTTGGAAACAAGACAGGCCCAGCACAGGTCAACCAGTTCCAAGGTCTGGAGTGATGTGGACAGTGATGTCTGCCCTGGGCCATCTACAGTCTGCAGTTGGGCTTCACGCTGCCTCTTAACTCAGCCACAATGGGTACAACATGGGCACATTCTGCCCTGAATTACTTATTTGAGATGCCAATACTGGTGGCTGTTTGTGCATGCATTAAAAAGTTCAGTATAGACAAATTAGGTTGTCTAACATTATGTTAAAATAATATCATGTTTATGGAACACTGAGATTGGTCAGCATCTTAAATCCCTTGGCCACCAGGACACACCTTGTAAAAAAGCATATCAGGGTTTTCCTCCTTCAGTGTGGCAGCTTGTGCAACTGCAAATGTTTTGTTTTCCAAGTCTCCAAGTGCCTTTGCCATAGTGAACATTTAAGTTAGAATCCTTAAGATTTTCAGTAAATCAAAGCCTATTTTTGATACTAAGGTCTGCATGTTTATGCAGTTGCCATTCAATGTGTGTACATTCAGCATTACCTCTACACCACTTTTTATTGGTAGTGGCATTGGTTGTCCGCCATTCCGGCACTGGATTCAGATCGTCTAAATGAGCACAGAATCATGCATGTAATCCAGCACAATTTTATGTCATGGACATCAGCGTCACTGTTTACCGGTTGCTCTCTTAAAGCCATCAGAGCTGTGGTAGGATTTGCTTTAGCAGCAAACAGTTGCTCCTCCGTTGTATTTCTGACAAAGTTACTTCTGAAGGAGCGTTTGCTGTACTATTAAACCACACTTGCTGTTACCATGGCAACCAGGGATGTCACCAAATCAACTCTTGAGGGCTCCAACTTTAAATGACATGTCAGGCCTTGTTTTTCACACACACACACACACACACACACACACACACAATTTCAGATGGTTAAAAAAATGCCAATAACACGATCATGTCACATGCCATGATTAATAGTTTTATTTCAAGTAATTACAGAAACATCACGTGACTTGCCTTTATTCTGAGGCAGGCTACTGAAAATGTTTCCTGTTTTTTTCTCTCTGCGCAAAGGATATCAAATAATTAACCAGGAGGAATAAATTATTTCTAATCATCAACACAGGACCAAAACACAAGGAGAGAGAGAGCGAGAGAGAAAGAGAGAGACGGGGAAAGGGAGATAAAATCTTGTATGTTAATCAAGCCATGATGAATTGTCCATGTTCATACAAACACGGCCTCTTCATGGGTCCCCTGTGCATTCCTTTTACACACACACACACACACACACACACACACACACACACACACACGTGCACAAACAGCACAACAGAGTGGGCGGAGAAGAGAGAATTAATTGTATGAAGTGAGTTGGCAAGGAGACACTGTATGTAGATAAGTGGCGGGGGTGTGGACGGTGTGTGTGTTGTATGCGTGTGAGAAAGTATGGGATTAACTGACTAACATTATGTGCATATGAGAGACTGTGTGTGCGTGTGTGTGTGTGTGTGTGTGTGTGAGATCATAAGTAGTGTACTATCGTCATCCTGGTCGTGGTGGCAGTGACATATCTTAATCTGCTTAGTTAGCGGCCAGGGGTCTTTAGCTAACGGATTATCAGACGGATTTGAGTAATAGACTCCTCATTTAGTTTTAATGCGTTTTGCATAGAGAGCAACCTCCCCTCATCACTCTTTAAGATGAATCGGCTTCCCGGCTACAAGATAAAGGAAAAAAAAAAAAAAACTTCTAAAGATATTAGTCTGCCAGCAACTGCATAAATCATAACATTTTGCTAATGGAGGCAAAGTTAAAACACTCGCAGCCTCCGTAGTGTATGGACTATTATATACACACACACTTAGCTAAGCAAACATGCAGTTCCAACCCTCATTCTTATGTGGTTTCCACATAAGCCCTTAAACAAATAAATTCACAATTTGGGAAATATTGTTATTTACTTTCTTGCCACGCGTTAGATAAGAAGATACCACCCTCATAAGTGCATGCTGAATATGAAGCTAGAGCAGAACAGAGATTTACCTTAGCTTAGCAAAGACTGCAACACTGGGACACTGGGTATTTCGGTGTCTCTGTGCATGAGCCAGAATGTAAAAATGACAAGTTGTCATGGATAATTTATTGTGTATGTCCATATGCCTACACAGTTTTTACAGTTTTCTGCCCGGATATTAAATAACAGATGTCCTGCTAATTGTTTTCCCCCTTTGTTTGAAGTATTGTGAGCATATTTAACATTTGTAAGGGTACAAGAGGTAGATGCAGCCTCTCCTCAACCCCCCCAAACACACACACACACACACACACACACACACACACACACACACACACACACACAGTGGGATATCCTCTAAATGATACAGGATCCTGCCATAAAGGTTGCCTGTATTTACATCTGTCCACATACCTGCAGGAGACCTACAGCTTTCCTTATTGTTTTCATCATCATTCATCACCTGATGTTCATTACATTATATCATCCACTTCAATGTTTAATCAGGAAATGATTTATCATTTTGTGACTTTGATACATTTTGGGGATTACAAGTACAAATTAATGTGGTTGCCCATCCTGAGCAACACTGATAAAAAGATTTACACGTGATTTATTTGTGTGAAGACTGCAATGAAAAGACAGTAATCACTGATTAGAAATGAACATTTGCTTGATTTTCAAGAGATTTTAGACCTTCAGACTCCTGAATAATCATACAAAACCATCGGAATGGAGATATAAGTCTGCAGTGTGCTGAGGTTGAACGTGCGTGTGTGTATATGTGTAACACTTACTGTGTGTTTTACTTTTAGACACACCTCATTAGATTCTTCCTTCACACCAATGTTTGTGCATTTGTTTACTGCAAACGAGTGAAAGATGCATGTTAAAAAAAGATGCATGCCATGATACCCAAGTCTCTCTCTCACACACACACATACACAAAGACACTCACACACACACACACACAGATATTCACCCACAAACAAACACAGACAAAGCAGCCTAAGGCCTACCACTGCCATCATACACGCAACTTGGCCTGCCTGTGTGACACGCACAGTTTGTTTGGTAGTTTTAATTTGACAGGGCTCTGTATAGAGCCTCTGAAACACACACAGGCACACACACTTTCTCAGACCTATACACACACACCTTTAATTTGACAGCGCTCTAACAAGAGCCTGCTGCTTGTCAAATGTTCTCCAGTGGCAGCAGGGATCCGCAGAGCCGAGGGGGTTCTGTTCAAGGACATCTGTGAAGAAACACACATGCACGCACACACACGCACGCGCACGCACACACACTTGCTTTGAATAGGCTGAGAGAGGCAGCCTGCTGTACCACACGATGGGAGAGAGGCTGCACACACGCTGAGGGGTTTCTACACTGCTGTTCCTCTCACTCTCCGTCTTCCTCTCCCTCCATGTCTCTCTGTCCTTTTTCCCCTTTATCTAACATTCCATCGCTTTTCTTGCCTCTTTTGGTCTTAAGTAGAGGGCTGAGGGCCTGAGATAGACCAGGGGAGATTTTGATTACGGCTCCCTGTTTGGTCCAACAAGCCGATTCCCTTCTAGAACTGCACACACGCACGCACACACACATCCAGAGACACACATCAATTTTCTCTTCATTCTTCAACCCAAAACACCAGGAGACCTTTTAAAGTTACTCAAAGGCGGAGGGGACTTTGGTCCTGATCCTCTGGATTTCATCCCATTGAAGGTTTGTGCTTGTGTGCACTCGTGACGCATTTATTCCTCTTTGTGTGAGTGTGCTCGCGTGTGTGGGAGCTCCCATGCTGTCTCAGACTCGGCTTCCACGAGACACTTTGCTCATTAGAGGGAAGAGAGGGTGACTTGAGTGACTTCTCGTTTGGCTCCCCGCTCAACTTGATCACAAGGCTGGTCCCGTGGAGCAAGAGGGAAAGGCAAGGATTCAACGCCATGTGTGTCGCCTGGAAAATACAGCGTGACACACCTGGGCGTGTGTGTGTGTGTGTGTTAGAAGAGATAAGAATGGGAAGACTATAAAGATTGCAAGGAGAGATGCAGTAATGAAAAAAAGGTGGATTATCTATCTGTCTGTGAATCTGTTGAAACAAATTAATATAAGTCCTAAATATAAATCCCTCCTCTGTATGAAACATAAATTAGCTCATATTATTGCAGATACAGTAATTCTTATTGTGCTATTGCAGACCGGCATGTAAATAGCAATTCTGAAAAAAGAAATCATCCTGATCATTGGCCATAAAATCACAGTATGTCAGCCTTAAAATCAAAATGTCAAACATTATACAAAATCACTTCAAATCACCAGAGAAAGAGGCACAGAGATTTGCCATTAGATCCTATCTGCTACTGTGTGTGTGTGTGTGTGTGTGCCTGTCAGATAAAATACTGCACTCCCCCATCCAATGATCTAGAAAGGGGGTTTGCAGGGTAGCCTCCAAAATGTCAGCATGTACATAAATACAAACATCTCTTCTGGTTCCAGAGTGGCATTAAACCAAGGCAGAACTGAGACTAAACAGATCCCTGAAAGAAAGTTCATTTTTTGGCTTTGCGCGATAACCAGCTACCCAAAGTGCAGAAGGGAGACACTGGCATGTTTCAAGGTTTTGACTGTATTTTCCTACAAAACTGGCACTGAAGATTCTCGCAGGTCTTGGGATGATGAAAAGCCACCCGGATTATTTGAATCCTGTAAATCACAGCTAAAAGTCAATGTGTAAAGCCAAGGTCTATGAAACTATCAGTGTGGAATAGAGAACATAGACGATATGTTACCGCATTGCCAAGTGCTACCACTTAATACCATTAATCTTGGTGCGTCCCCCCCACCCCCCACCCCCCATCTCTCTCACTCCATCTCTGTGCTCAGCGTCCTCTAAAAGTATGGATCTTGACCGCAGCCATTTTCCGCGGAAGAGGGAAAGGCTAAAGAGAAAGCGCTGACCCCTCTTCGCCGCAATTTTCCCCTCATCAACTTGTGAGACTTCATTAACTTCCATGGGGTAATTTCTTCTTTCAGTGCGTTTCTGAGAGGAGGGTGTTATGACGTTTTCTTCCCACCCATGTATTCCCAGCTATTCTCTCGCCTTTATCTCCCATCCTTCACTGGAAAGACTCTCTTTCTTTCATTTGAAATAACGCTTTGTTTTCATTCTGTTGTCTGGACAATGTCAGACAAGAAAAGGGAAGGTAAGATTTTAGGAAAGAAATGTTGCTCTTCACCTGAATAACCTCAACATTTTGAATATGATCATGTTGTTTCTTGGTGCGCAAATAAACAACCACAACCTTTTTCTTTTCCCCATTTCAAAACAGTAAAAACATGCACATAAATAGCTTCTGAAGGTAGAATTTCCCAGCCTTTATCCCTCAGGAGCCCGGAATAAAATATCCACTCCCGAACCTGATCGCAGTGTGTCTGACGCTCAGCTGAGGCCTCTGTGAGAGGTTGCATGATGGGAACTGCTAGTCAATGCTGCCCTCTTCAGGAATATTACGGTCACTGTGTTTGTGTGTATTTCTCTGCATGAGGTTCAGTGTCAGGTGTGTTCATTGGTGTTTACATGTGTAATGATGCTTGTTATGATGTGGTGTGGTGATGTGGTTGTTCATTGTAAATCATAATTCTTCTTGCAATGAGGATTCACAGCAGGTTTTTTTTTTCTTAGTTGCTTAAAAGTCTTGATCCCAGAATAAATCTTAACTTTTTATTTTCTCTCAGAACGTTCTGTCTTTAAAGCAGCTATAATGTTTCCATAATAAGAAAGTATCAAAAGACAATGTGGAAGGAGCTCGTCGAACTTCTAAAAACTCAGTGTACACTCCCTGCTCAGCACCAAACAGCAGGGAGACGCGGCTAACAACTGGCTGGTGAACATGGTGGAACATTTAGCATCTAAAGAGATGGATATTTCCCCTTTGTGAGTTTGTGGAAACCAAAAATGGAGCTAAAATAGAATAAATATTAGACTTTATCAGGTGGCCACAAACACAAATCTGAATGAATGATAATGAGGCTTCATAACTGCTGGATGTGTGATGCTAACATCATCTCCATATCAACTTACAATGTGGTAATATGTCAATGCTGTGTTCACAACTTGTTCCCACTGCCAACAAATGGCAAAAAAATAAATAAATAAAAAAAATAATAATTAAAAAAAAATATATATATATCTGGTATTACAGGCCTAATGGTAACTGTGTTCCATTCAGGTGTTCCATCAGTTGATTTTGTGTTTTTCCTGCTCTAATGCCTCTTTCACACTGGACAAAAAACCCACTAACATCCACTTCACAGAGAAACACAACAATAAAATGTACAATAAAATTCATTCTCAGGTCAACTTGTTACACACCCCTGGGATTGCTAGCCCTCTGACATACATAGACATCAACATCTCCAACATCAATCAACTCTCAGTATGTCTTAGTAAAACAGAACATGCCTCTGTGAGGATGATTCACTGGTTACGATGAGATTTTCCTTCAGCAGCAGGATAACCTCAATTGGTTTATTTCGCTAATAAAGACATTAAAGGGCACACACATCTAGATAAATGAAGACTTCTCAGAGGTTGTACAATGGGGGAGGAGGGAGCTGATGCCCAAACTGAAAGATGCCTGATAGACAGGTGAAAAAGCCAGGTTCAGGTTGTGAAACAAGGTCAACTAAAGTGAACTTATGTAAATTACACCAAGAGGAAAGAATATTTTAAAGAAAAAAAAATTGCAGCTCTGTCAATGCTAATTATAATAATAAAAAACTGAATGAAATAATGTATGAGAGGTCATGCAATTCTAAATATGTGCACAGGTGAGTTTATAACCAGACCATACGATATAGCTAATGATTAACGAAGTCGACAGTTTGACTGTGGGAGTTTGGCCGGGACAATGAGGAGGAGATGTTGCAACCTCTTTCAGATGACACATCTGATACAGATAACCTGGATGGAATTTTAAAAAATATCATGTGGTGTTCCACAAGGGAGTTACTTGGGGCCACTTTTATTTTTAATCTTTATAAATGACTTACCATATGTTGTAAAACAAACAAACAAACAAACTGTAGTTATGTATGCTGATGACTCAGTTGTGTTTTGTGTGTCACCAGCATTAGTGGAACTGAGAGAGAAGCTACATGTCGAGTTGAATATCATTGCTAAACAGGGGAAAATGATCTGAGCAATGCCAAAACTAAATGTCTTGTGTTTGTTAGCAGAAACGTCACCAAATAAAATCACCAAAACCAAATCCTTGGGTATCAAATTACATAAGATAGCTTTTCCATGGTATTGTGAGTGACAGGCCTCAAGCTTGATCTTTGTTAATTGTGGAGGCTGAATTGAAATCTGGTCTTCTGTTATTCAGGCAAACTGTCATTTGGAAAACAGACACACACACACACACACACACACACACACACATATGAAAAGTCGAGTACTGGTCATCTAGTAATAGCGAGTCCACCAAACAGATTGTCCATCAAAGTTACTAAAATACAAATTGATGAATTGAACATTGATGTTACAGTATTTTGATACTGTCATTCTGGAAGCCTTTTGCTTTATTTAATTTTGTGTTTGTGACAATTCTGTTTTGGTTTTCATTGTAGGTTAGTCATATTTATTGTTTCATATGTTGAGTCATTTCACTTTTCTGTTATTATATTCGGTTTTTATTGCATATTCTGGTCCTACTGATGCTGTGATTTTAAACTGTTGACATTTTTGGTTATTTTCCTTGACTGCAGGAAGGCGAGGGATCACTTTGCAGAAGCATTTGTGTAGCACTTTGATTCAGAGTAACCACTAGGGACTTCCTACGTCACCGAAACAATGCAGGAGACCACCTGCAGGATCTCATATACACTCCAGTAAGCGATGTTCATCTGTCTGTGCCGATATGTAAACTTTCCTCTTTCTCCCTTTCCTCCAAGCAGCTCTACATGATACATGAAGTGCCAAGGCCAGGCCTGGCGCAGAGACAAATGCCAACCACTCGTTCTTCCAAATGTCAAATCTGACATGTCGCAGACATTCAATAACCATCCCTGCTGGACCAATTCAGAGCCACGCTCTTCAAACAGTCCCTGATATCTCACGACGAGAGAGGAAATGGCTGGATTTTCTCTGCCTCTGGGTATGAGATCATATGGACACCTTGTGTTGACGTCTTCCGTTCAGTGAGTCCTTCTAGTTATCAGCAAAGGCACAAGGTCAATTTACAATAAAGCCCTTTTACAATACAGCCCTCATATATAAAAGAAAACGTTGTCATGAACTTTACCCTTGACAATAAAATCAGGACTAAAAACAGGACTCACTCACTTTCACATACGATTTACACTATAAACTACAATATCAACTTTGTAGTTTGTAGTATCACTGTATTTTGTGTAGGATAGTGCAGGATACACTTCATGCTGTAAACAAGTCTTTAATACCTGCTGCAAGGGAGAACACAATAAAAGCGATCCAGGTCCAATGTCCACGTGTACATGACATGGCACATTTCTAGCTCAGTGCATTAAATGGTAATGCTGGACAATATGCTTAAACGATAGGTTGATATTGCAAAAATGGCTTTGCAAAAGGGTTTTACAAATAAAAACTCTAATCTAAATTAATAACAAATGATCCAGGCAGACTGGTGAAAATATAGTCTTTGGACATTTTGCAATTAGCAAGCATTTACTGCGATTTGAACTGAATTTCACCTTGTTTGGAAACCATCTTTCACCCATAGACTTCAGAGATTCCCAAATCAAGGAACGGTTTCGTCCCCATGCGAGATCAGACAGACACACCTGTTTGAAATCCAAAGCATTTGGAACTATTCAAAACAAACACGGCGACATACTTTTCTATGAGCATTCTTATTTATTGAAGGCACATCAGTTAGAAAGAACACAATAGTTGTGCTGGACAAATACATTCATTGTCAATCACCTTGTTCCTTGAACTAAATCAATTGTGTATCACATATTAGGGCGGGGTATTCTACAATTTATGGACCAAAAATAACATAAAATTGAAAAGGCATTTATTGTTTAAGGCAACAATTTTGAGACCTTTACATATAAAAAAAAAACAAAAACAAAAACAGGAGTTTTTAATTTTTGACAGTTGCCTTTATTGTAGGCACCCTTGTGCTCTCAATTTAATGACAAATTGTGAGATTAAAACCATAAATACTGTAAATTTTATAAATAGAAGATACAGATTTTCCAATACACAGCCTCAGGTTTAGATTCACTACTACTAATCTACAATGCATGACATTTCACAGCAATATTAAATACCATTTAAATTACCCTAAAGGATTTATGTTCCAGTGTATAGCAATAGTTTGTGTAGTTATCTTTACATGTGGTTTACGACTGTTTCAAAAACATTTGAGTAGGCAGGGTCTGGCCTCTGTGCCACATACTGTCAGGGTATGTGAACTACAGTGTTTCATATGGCTGGTTTTCCAGACACGGATTAAGCGCAGTGCACCCAGACCACATGTGTGGAACCTTTCCATTCTGTGCACCGGGACGGGAAAAAAATCAGCAAGATCTCGTACTAGTTGGGCTCAAATTCCAGCTGCCTTGCAAAAAATGCCAGCTTTATTTTCTAACCGATTTTTCAGTGAGAAGAACTAAGTTTGATGTTCTTCACCTCTCCTCAAAATCTGGGGAGAACTCCTTAACGGAGGGAAGATCTTCCAGATTTCACTGATTCTGAGCCCTCTGTCTCTTCTTTACCTCAGTCCTTTCCAAATCCTTCATGCAAGCAACCAGGAAAGTGCGGCACTTAAGAGTATACTGCTCAGGAAAATCCCGGAAATGACCCACATGAGGACTGGAAACAAAATCAAAACTGTCCACCGGGACACCTTTCTGCTTAAGGGTCCCCATAAAGACCTCGATATTCCGGTGCCTGACCACCTGGTCAGCCCTGGAGTACAGGTAGAGGTGAGGCCAGGCGGGCGGCCTCTCCTGGACTGCATCATAGTGGTTCTTGTGGATGTACTTGGTCAGGGGGTACAACACGATTCGCAACAGGAAAACACCCACTGCAAAAAGGGCTAAGAGGACGTATTTTAAAACAGGAGATATTTTGGGCCCCAGGGTGGCCGTCAGTGCTCGCAGGGCCCCAAGAACATTCCCACTATCTGGAGCACTGTCCACTATGGCCCCAATCACATTCAGGGAGCTGAACTGCTTATCACTCTGCAACAACTCTACAATGTAACGGTACAGCATGAAGCCACCATTACTGAATATGTGAAAGAAAATAGGACTGTTCTCCACCTCATAGTCATAGAGGATCTCCAGCAACTTAAGGGCCGTACTGCTCAGCTCCTTGTAGCCAAACGACTCTGAGATGAAGACTGTCTTCAAGGGAGCTGTGTAACGGATGGTGACACATCCCTAAGGGTGAAGAAAACAAAGACGGAAAGCATGAGAGAAGAACATATGTGAAAGTTGCTGACAGGTGTGTACCACTTCTATAACGCCACACTGCTGCCAAATGGACCAAACAGCAAGATGAATGTCTTGTGAGATTATTATTATGTATTGAATTTCAGTTTTATTTGAACCTGTTCATTGTAGATGGAGCAGTACTTGGAGAGGTGTTTGTCTTTGCAACCAGCCCAGCCCAACAGAATCACAACTGGCTCCTTTGTCCCCTGCCAGTGTCTCTCTGAAAACAAACCAGACGATGAAACAGCACGTTAGCGAAGCTGTCACAGCCCGCTAAGCTAAACCGAGCTAGCATGCTAGGCTAAGGGTCAGTAGAGTGCCATTTTCACGGCTTCCCCGTTAAGATAATGTTACCCCGTACGCTAAGCTAACTGAGACATGGACACACGGCACAATGAAATGATGCTCACCCGACGTCCCTGCATCTGGAAACACGATGTTGTAGTCTATTTCATCGTCTGCCATTTCTGTATTCGAGAGTATCAGCTGTGGTTCCTCGATGTTGAAGTTTGGTTCATTTGGCTGTTGTTAAATAAAGGATGAATGACACACGAGCTGGATTGAGCAGTGTCAGCTGGGCGCAGACCGCTTGGCACGGACAGGTTGGCGGACTGTCAATGCGCTGCCTCTCTGCTCCACCAGAGAAGGTCTTCTTCTTTGGTTTGTCCAGCAGACTGCATCGAGCCAATGTCGTAATACCGCCCCCCTCCGTATCTATCCCTTATCTTCAGTTTAAGAGAACCGTGTTGAGTGGAAATTGAAACTTGACTTTACAAATCGGGTAAATTATATTCCAGTATAAATGAACATACATTTAGTCATGGATGTGTTGTGATATTAAAAAAAAAAAGGAATTAATGTATGTCATCGTATAAAGTAGCCACATACTAGACAAGTATACTTAAAGTATATCTAAATATTGTAAAGTATATTTCAAGTACATTTATATGTCTACTTACTTTAAATAGATTCAAAGCATAGTTTTGATAAATACGCTATGGTGAAATATATTTTTGAGTAAAAAGTTTTTCAAAATACACTGTTCAGATAATTGCTGTCAAATAATTTGTAGTATATTTTCAGTGTGTTAAAACACTTTTAGCATACAGTGCCCTTAAATTAACTTGCAGATTAAAAATATATTAATTTACACTTTTTATGTATAAACTATAGTTTTTATTAATTCATAATACACTCAGAAGTATATTTGTACTTGTTAATTTGTATATATCTGTATTATTTGCCATCCAGTGTAGCATGCACTGATACACAAAAGCATGTCCGTACAAGGGCGACCTCATAAATAAACTTATTGACACTTCTTTCACAACCACAGACAATGCTAGTGTCGCATTTTTAAAGCTTGTTTTGTAAAGATCTAAAATCCAGAATGCTGTATCATGTTGTCAGTGACAGGAAAAATAGGAGGTAACTAATATTTACCAAGGATCAGACTTATTGTCTGATCCTTGGTCCAAGTTCCTTGCACAAGTTCAACTGCCCAACACTTCATTGTCTCCTTTGTCCTACTTTACTTTCATAACGCACCAAACACTTTCAGTGTGTCTGGACTGCAGGCAGAAGGTTTAGCTCTTTCACTGCGGAGCCATGCTGTTGGAATACATGCAGAATGTGGTTTGGCACTGTCTTGGTGAAATAAGCAAGGCCTTCCCTGAGGCCAGCGTGGCCCCTTCCTGAGCCCATGCAGTGATGTCCACTACAGAATCGTGTCTGTTTTCAGTGCAGTGGCGTCTGAGGGCCTGAACATCGCGGCCAGCCAACACTGGTTTTCAGATTCGTCCCTTGCGTCCAGATTTCTTCAAATTCCCTCAATCTGTTATTGACTTTATGAACTGCAGACAATGAAATCCCCAAATTCTTTGCAGTTTCATGTTGAGAAACATTATTCTTAAATTGTGTCACTATTTGCCGGCACAGTGTGTCACAGAGAGGTGAAGCCCTCCCCAGATTAACTACTGGTATATATATATTATATATACTCTATACTCCCCAGGTAACCTGATTAACTGTGAGACATTCCACCAGCTGTTTTAGCATTTCACAACTTTCCCAGTCTTTTGTTGCCACTATCCAAACTTTTTGGAAACATGTTGCTGCCATCAAATTCTAAATGAACATATAATTTTCAAAAACAATGAAATTTCTCAGATTCAACATTTGATATGTTGTCTTTGTGCTTTTTCAATTAAATATAGACATTCAATGTTTTGCAGTTCATCACAATCTCTTTCTATCAATGTTTTACACAGTCACTGTCTCACACTGTCAACTTTTTTTGAAATGGGGTTGCACAAACATGAATATAGAGAGTCAGTATATGATTTCCTACATTTCCTACATTTCCTACAAAAATACAACAAACCATGCAGTTTCTTGCTGACTGCGGCTGGCCTAACCAAGGCCTGGGAACCTCTGACACAGACTCTCCCCGCTCCTTAGGTGCTACTGTTAACTTTTGTATCTTCCCTGGTCAAAATTTAGCATATTCCTGCACAAACTGTACAGGTATATCATTTTAAAAACTGACCTACTGTCAGTCTTTTTATATTATTTTGTTGTACATTAAACTTTTTTTTGTAATTTTTTTCCATTTTATATTTATCTGTCTGACACACAGTACTTGCTTTTTATTGTTTTATTTTCTCTCAATAGTTTCACTGGTTTTCACCAAAAAACACATTTTCCTTTCCTTTCCTTTTTCACGAGAACCATTTCCAGTTAAATGCTTATACTTCAAAAGAAGTGTGTTTCTTCACATAGATATGTTTAACAAGAAGTGGTGAGCTTGCATTTCAATTTCTGCATGAGTAAAATAAACCAGATACATCATATAAATGGAAAACAATTATCAAGCACTTTCCCCTGCCTACAGCATTTGCACTAAGTGAGGCAAAGTAAGACAAGATAAGACTTTATTGATCCCACACTGGGGAAATTCAGTCGTTACAGCCAGCAAGTATTACAAAGAGCACAGAATAGAATAGGGTACAGAATAGAAAAACAACTATGTATATGTACATTTGTACAGATTACAAAAAAATTGGAAATACCATAAAAACGCTACTGCCATAAAAAAGTACTATTGCTAATATTCTTATGAGAAAACGAACTAATGACGTGTTGGATTGCACCTGAGAAATACTGGGACTATGTCTATGCACAGTATATGCAGTTTATAAAAGTACTGCCAGTATGGCTAATAAATAGTGTTATTGCACAGTTGAGAAAAAAACTAAAAAATGCATCAGATGAATTGGATAATGTAACAATTTGACCTCCATGTATGTTGTATGTGTAAGCAGCCCACATATGACCATAATGTATATCTCTATGAACATATACATACACATTGATCTGACCTAGCCATACCTAAAACTCACACCAGAAGCAGCAAATCAAAAAAATCTTATTTATTATTATTTTTTTTATCATTTGCACAGTATGCTATCAGATTGAGTGTTATTCCAACCGCAGCATTGGTTCCTGACCCAGCCCGAGCTCTCTATGAAGATGAGGAAAAACTCCCCCTAAAAGGAAATTAGGAAGAAACCTCAGAAGAGGCAATTCAAAGAGAGATCCCCTCTACACGGATGGCTGGGGGTTTGACAGGATCCAAAGGACGGAAAAGTTGCAGTGTCGATACTGTACATCGTCAAGATCTGGTGGGAGGTGCCTCTCTGAGCGTCTTTCTTATTGGTTGTCTCAGGAATGTTCAAGGGCAAACATCTCTGAGGGCGGGGTGTGACTGTAGATCCTGCAGAAATACTCGCCATGCAGGGTCTCTGGTCAGACACCTGTACAGCAAAACCCTAACATCTGAAAATCAAGAGAGAAATCGGTAGATCAAAGGTTTTAGTGGGCAGTTGCAGTGAACCAACAGAAAAATTAACCTGAAGAATAGATTTTCCTGTGTGTGTGTGTGTGTTTGTGTGTGTGTGTGTGGGTGTGGGTGTCTTACTTGAAGACAGCTCATCGTTGACTTGAATGCGTTCACTGAAGTAGTGCCAGGTGGTAAAATATGGGTGTCCTTTCAGCAACAAATAGAAGAGCACGCCCAGCTGATAAACAGTGGTGGGACGCGCCTTGTATGTCTTAGAATCAAACCACTCTGGAGGGAAGTATGCACGGGTACCTGGAACACATCAACAGAGGAGTGGAAGGAGACGGACAGAGAGATGGAGAGAAAGAAAGAAAAAGGTTGAGGTCAAGCTTTGTTTAACAATGAAAGTCATTATTTCAGAGATTGACAAATGAGTGGGGAGCAGAAAACTTGATGTCATACCACAGAGGGAAGTGAAGGTCATCTCCGATGAGAAGCAGGCACAGCCGAAGTCGATTATCCTCACTCTTGGTACATCGGAGTCCAACTGAACCAGGACATTTTGCAACTTTATGTCCCGGTGGAAGACGCCCTTAGAGTGCATGTCCATGGCTGCGTCCACAAGCTGTTTCAGGATGATCTGAAAAAGAGAGAGGAAGAGGTGAAGGGATTGTAAGGAAGTATTTTCTCCTGATTCTTGACAAGGAGGAAAAGTCTCTTAAACAACATAATGATGATGACATGACTATGTTGGCAATAATATTCCAGTAAATGAGCTCCAAGAGATTTTCATTCATGAGCTCAGATTGTCTTGTAAAGGTTCAGTCACACCAGCATTTAAAACACAAAGTTTCTGAAGGAAACTCGATTCATTTCAATGGGACAGATGCAATTAATGGATTTATCAGTGGTGGTAAAGTAAATCCACACTAATATATTGTATGAAGTTCAGCTTTGGTGAACTTGACACATTGGAGAACAAAGAGCTGGAGAGTCGAAGTGGAAGGAATTTCCATACCTTTGCTTCCTTTTCATCCAGGGATCCGCCGCGGTGTTTAAGGTAGCTGTAAAGGTCCATGGAGGACTTTGGTCTTTCCATTACCAGTATTAACTCCTGATCACGAATGTACCAGTCCAGCAGGGACACAGCAGCAGATTTTCCAATGGATCTTGGTAGACCTGCAGCTTTCAGCATGAAGGCCACCTCGAGAATGATGTAAAACTTCTTCCCTTTGCAACTCTGAAGAAAACAAAAGCAAATATACCGAGTGGTTATGAGCTAAAGGTCCACTAGCTTCATTTTTAGGAGACAGGGTCAATATGTGAGCAGGATGTGTTTGCTCATCCAAAGTCGAGCATTGAAAGAAATATTTAACATTCAGGTTTTCAATATCAGATTAAAATGACTTACCACTTGTTGACATCTGACAGTCTTACTGGGAATGTGCTTGATTGCCACCTGCAAGACAGAAAAACAGATTGGTTGGTTGGTACATCCTGAGCATCAGTGAATTTCAGAATGTGTGTGTGAGCATATGTTTGTAAAACTTACTGGTAACTTGTCTGATTTTCGGAAACCATTAAACACTGAGCCGAAGCCTCCTGTGCCCAACCGTTTGAGCTGACAGTACTTGTCTTGAAAATCATCTGAAAACACAGACACATTGTTTTAGTGACCTCTGTCATTTATGTTTCAAGTAATCCTGATTTTACTCCTGAGATGAACATGAAATAACAAGCCGTCTAAATCAAGTCATTCAGAAAAATTTTGTTTCTGTGAGCTTACCTCTGCTGGTGTTTTGTATGGAGGACATCACAAAGATTCTCTCCTCCTCGGTTAAGGTGCTCTTAGTCTTCTGGCTGGTGCTGGACTTAGCGGTGCACCTCTTCTTTTTAGGTGCCTCTCCATCAGCACTGGCCTTTCTCTTGCCGTTTTGGATCCTTGTGTCCTCCACTAACACCACACTGGGGTCACTGTCACTGGCGGTGTTAATGCCACACCTTGACCTCTTTTTAGGTGCTTCTCCATCAGCACTGGCCTTTCTCTTGCCATGCTGGATCCTTGTGTCCTCCACTGACACCTGACTGTGTTCAATGGGCTTGCTGAGGTTACTAAGCCTCATTCTTTTGCGGGGCATCTCTACATCATCACCAGTCCTCTTTCTCACGAGGACATCCTCCTGACGACCGTTGCTCTGGCGGTCAGTGGTGTGGGTGGTGTTGCCTCCACGCTGAGATGACATCTTTAAATCTCTCGGCTTGTTGTTGTCTACAAATGAGAAAAACTTTTCTTTAATGTATGCAATGCATTTTAGTTAAAATAAAGGGATGAAGCGGGCAAAGACTTAATATTAAAGACTTAATATGTAACACTTCAGTCTCTATGACACACCTGGTGTCAAATATTACTGTTTGAATGCCAGAAATATGCTATGTTAACGGACAGATGAAGTTGACAATGTTACAGATTCTATGTTTGAAAAAGGGTTATACTGTGAACTAAAGCCTGAACATTGATATGTGCTGATATATTTATATTTGTTCTCAATTCTCTACTATGAATTACAGTTTCCATCAGTTCATCACAGCACAGTACCACATTAAAATATTAGTTTTCAGCATTTGAAAAACACCACGAGCTCTAGCTGGAGGCCTCTTCACACTTACCTTGACCTTTTATAGGGGTCGGAGTCATGAAATTGTGGGTAAACTGAGAAGGCGTAACGCTCTCAAACTTTGAAACAACTGTTTCTGAAAATACAATGCGCACGGATACCTGAGGAGTGTGTACTGATACAGAGAGAGTGTTCTGAGCTTTATAACCTGTTGCATTCGGAATGTGATGATTCCATATGTGTGTGACATATCAAAGCCCAGAATATGCAAATTTGCATTCTAAAGTTCCATCCAAATTGTTGTTTTTTAAATATTAGATTTTTTTTTTTTTTTTTTTTTCTGGATGTCATCATGTGATTCATCCCATGTGGAGTATTTTGCCTCCCTCCACAGACACACATACAACAAACTTATAAGAATCTAATTTCAATGAGATTTTTAGGTTTTTGCTCATTCATGCTGTTTGCAAATGGCCGTCTGAGTGCAGTTTGAGGGATGGAGGGAAAAGGCGATAGAAAAGTTACAAAAGTTTAAAACGGAAATGTTTGCAATAGAATTAGGCCTCATAACTTCACTTCATCCAAAACAAAAAGGAACCACTTTCCCCACAGTCAATCTTTCAGTTTAAGCTTTGTTTGGCCACAATCTGCTGTAATGAACAAACTAACACAGGATCTATACATGGAGGTATATATAATATAATTCATTTAAAATTATATTGAGGCTTAAAGGCATAATTAAAGGTGTGGCCACTTTGAGTGACGGCTAACCACTAGGTTTCAGCGACCAGGCTTCATTCGCACACCTCAGCTCCACCCATGCTCCACCTCTTTTTTGGATTTGCCAGGATTTTGGTGGAGTCAGGCACTACCAAGATAGCGATGGCCATTGTGATGCTCAGGGACAGTGGCTCTTCAGAGATCTGTGGGTGAAGTCACAGAGACTACATCCATGTTTTATACAATCTCTGATAATAACAGACATTGACATTTCACTGGGTTAGCTGGGCTCGGTTTGCTCTCATACTCCCTCCTCTCTCCTGGGAGTATTGAGATGTCATTAGATTAGACGGCTATTAATTAAGGCTTTAACAGTGACATATGTTTTTCAAAACCACCAGTGATGCATCCTGTGACAGATCACAAAACACACTTCTTCCTTGTTTTCATAATATTTCTAACTTACAGCAGATCTCTCTCACACACTTTATCTTTTGGCTCCCTATTGTGCACCAGGTTATAGATATCACACAAGAATTGTCCTCTTTATAAATGTGCTGTCATGTCAAAATGAACCCATTAAAGCACATTCATGTAAAAAAACAAACAAACAAAAAAAAAAAACAACCTCCTTCTCAATGACAAAAAGTTGACACTAACAGATAGATGAAGCCAGCAATGTTACCTATTCCATGTCTGAAAAGTCTTTTATTGTCATGTGCACAAAAATTACAGTGAAACAGTCATTGGCACTGATATTCTTCGATCTCAGGCTCCCCCCCCAAAAAAAATGTATCAGGAAAAAACACACAGGTGGAACAAAGCGAGTTGGAACCAAATACATAAAATACTGCAGTAGCTAAATATAGGAAATAAAACATCATCTGA
This sequence comes from Chaetodon auriga, assembly GCF_051107435.1. Classification (NCBI taxonomy): domain Eukaryota; kingdom Metazoa; phylum Chordata; class Actinopteri; order Chaetodontiformes; family Chaetodontidae; genus Chaetodon; species Chaetodon auriga. Next base: position 6,436,305 of record NC_135085.1, on the reverse strand, counting down.
AATCTAATACTGTGGTCGCTTGGGAAGTACTACTAAATTGTACAAACTGTAATAGTAGTATGGGGTGATGACAACAGATTGTACACAGGATACATAGAAATATATAAAGTGTGATGAAATATGTACAGCAGGACTGCTGCAGGAGAATGTTATCAACAGGGGTTTTATTTCCTGTATGTATTATTTATGCAACGTTTGGCAGCGACTTCCATGTACTTCAGGCACTCTTTTAAGCGGTAACTGCTTTCAATGTATAATTTTAATGACATAATCAAAGAAAAATGGATGTATGTGGCATCTGCCTACCAACATGATATAATAAAGCATGTAGATTGTAAACAGGTATACAGCTGGCCTAGCTCTGTCCAAAGATAACAAAATCCAGCATCTCTGAAGTTCAGTCATTAAAACACTACATATTGTTTCACAGACAGTGCTAAGCTATGCTAACCAGCTTCTACTGTACAGACATGAGTGGCATCCTCTCATCCATATATCTGCAAGACAGCACATAAGTGTTGTTCCAAAATGTTGAACTATCCCTTTAAGATTGCAAAAGTAGAAATATTGATGATAGTTCTTTCAGACAACTTGTTGAATAATATTCCATAGCTTCAATTGTTCAAAAGTTCATGACTCTTCCTGGGTCATTGGTACTCACGGAGCCCCAGAGAGTGGATGTCCACCAAAGCCCGCTAAGCCAGCATCACACAACCAATCTGATGTGAGGAAGGTCCAGCACAACAGTCCACTGAACACACTGAAGCACCTTGACTGCTTTGATGTTGTATTCAATGATAGAAAGGATGAAGTCAGACCTGTGAAATGATCCTGTGTTCAGTGAGGTCCTTTGTCCTCAGGGATGTTAGGGTGACAACATAAGGTTACATTAAATGTCCAGCAGCTGAACTGCTTCCAAAACTACTTTGTGCAACTGTGGAGAAGCCACAGCAGCTTTGTAACACTGCTATGCTGCTATGTTTCATATAGAAATTGGAGCTGGACACACAGGACACTAATCACAGTGTGGTGCTGTAATTTCAAGTAATTCTTCGTTTATTGTCCTGGTTATATCAAGTGACTCCAGTTCTGTATCATTCTTCTAGATAAGCCCACAAGATCAAACAAAGACAGAAGAATCAGTGTTAAAGAGCATTCGTTTATTTCCCAGAGGTAATTTAGAAACAGGTTATATCACAAAATTTGAATTGTGGGATAAATGCATATCAAACATCATCTCATTTTGGCTGCTTCCAGAGCAACTTAAAACTACTAGTTAACTAAATTAAAACAGGTGCCTCTACATTGCAACTTACTTCTGGTTTTACAATAGCAGGATTTTTTTCAGTTTATCAGAAACTGAGTAAAAAGGGAGAAAAAAATTGTGACACTATTTATCGGCCTAGATCGTCAAATGTGTTTGCCATGAAGACGAACTGACCATTGCCCCGGTTCTCTGTCCTGTTCTTAAACAGTCCACGGAAATCACTGCCACGCTGGTGGCTCTGTGAGAATGTAGCGGTCAGTACACACCAGAAACAAGTCTGCAGCCATGCTAACAGCTAACAGCTCGGTAAGACTGTGTTCATGCATGGCCATGCTTTGAGCTAACTGCTAATGTCAGCAAGCTTACATCTCACAGTGACAATGCTATCATTCGAATGGTTAGCATGTTCACCCACTTAGTTTAGTGTGATGGTGTGCTAATATTTGCTAATAAGCACTAAACACAAAATGCAGCTAAAGCTGATTGGAATAAATCAAAGATGTGATGATGGCGCTTGAAGAAAGGTGAGGGAGTCAGAGACACCTCTATCAAATACCATAGCAATCTATCCAATAATTAAGATATTTTACTAAAAAACAAAAATGTCAACCATGTGGTGGTGGTGCAGAGGAAAAAAAAAAAAACAGAAATATTCATCCTCTGGTTGGTGAGATGTTTCAGTCCAGGTCAAAGCGGTGGGCCATCATTGCTATCCACAGAGCTACGCTGCTAGCATGGAAACATAAAGTAAACTGCACATGTATACACTGTGACTGTCCTGCTGTGTGTATGTGTGCGACCTACAGCCTCCCTCCCCACACCATCTCCATCTTCTGCACATGGGCCTTGGATGATTTGGAGAAGGTGCTTTTAACCACGTTGAGAGGAGCTGCCTTGCCGCTGAGGTAGACCTTATTGAGACATGTAGGAAGCCAAGCCTGCTCCTCCTCCTTCTTCTGCTCCTCTACTCCTCCAACTCCATCCTTCTTGATGAGGGTACACGAGTAGGCAAAGATGTATCCCGTCATGAAGGCATCGAAGCCTGCCCGATGTGTTCCTGCGTCCGCCTTCTTCTTCTGATCATCAGTCTCAGACGGGCGGTCAACACACTTTTCTGTCCCTCCGTCCTCTCTTCGTTCTCCACCGTCGTTTGTGTTGCTTGTTGTGATTGTGTCATTCTGAGTTGTGGTGGGTGTCTTTGTGTTGTTGTTGTCTTCACACACTCCGTTTCCCTCGCTGTCTGTTCTCATGTCCTCTCCTTCATTCTGCTGTGTGTTTCTGTCTCTGTCCGTTAGAGGCTCGCCGTCTCTGCATGGTTCAGTCCTTTGCTGGTCATCTGCCGTTTCTTCCTGATCCACCTCCATATGGGGTACTTTGTTTTCAGGGGCCCCATCACAGACGGAGGAGCCGTCCGCTGCCGTGCCTCCGCCTCTCTTCTTCTCTCTGTGTCTCTTCCTCTTTTTTCTCTTATCTCCCATTCCTTTCTCGTCCTGGAGGACAATCAGGTCAGTGTCATGGGATAATGGACACTGGGTACCATTTGGACACCAGCCAAACGCCTGTCAGACAAACACATTGAAACAGACAGACGGGGTAGTTAATAAAGATATTGACATACAGCAGCATCTGATAGAGAGCTTCATCACATGGTGCAACAACAATCACCTGAAGCTCAATCTCAGCAGAACCAATGAGCTTGTGGTGGAAATCTAATGGGTTCATCCTTGAGTCCAAGGGGACATTTCTGTCATTTGCAATGAAATCCCCTGAAGGCCTTCCTGAGGTATCGGGTTCACAAGAATGGAACAGAGGTCACAGTGACTCTGACCATCAAATCCACTTTGTTCTTTCTTGAAAAGAAAAAAAAAAAAGAGTAGAAACTCACAGAGAAGCGCTGGCAGATGTCAGTCTTTCTCTCAGAAGATCCCACAGCTGGACACACTCTGTAGTCCACATAGGTAGACATGTGACTGGCATACTGACAGAACTCTACATGGACGTGAGGTCCGGTCCCTCCAGAGGTCACACTGCGACTGTTATCCAGCTTACTGGAAGGAGGAGGAGGAGGTAATATGAGCGATCGGAGAGGCATTATGATTTAAACACACACTTTAAAACACCAGCACAATGACAACAATACACTCCAAGGAAGAAAACAACAGACACAGCAGTGGAAACATCATACTGCTCTGCTCTTCACTTAAGCCACATGCATCATTTTCTTACATTGTCACATCTTGTGCATTATAGAGTACACCTCCAGAGGAAAGCTAACACACATACACACACACAATTCATCTTCATAGATAAAAACAATACACAGAGTTCATGGCAGCAGCCACTCTGCAGCTCACCAACAATCTCCAACATCATGAAGGCATATTATTTCAAAAAGTGTATTTATGAATCCACACACACGAAGTAAACTGTCCATCCCGTGTGCAAGCTTAAAGGCTTTTGGAATTAAACCAAAATCAATTTGCTTTACATACAGGTGGTACAAAAAGCATTTATTTCTACTGTATGTGTCTATACTGTACTGTAAAGCATCACTCACCACTTCTTATAGGCATACTCCAGATAGGAGGCAGTGAGCCGGAGCTCAAATTCAGTGACATACTTGGTGTCATAGATGCCAGCAGGAAACATTTCAGACAAGTCGGCAGTGAAGGTGGCCAAGCGCTCGGGCAGGTGAGCATAAAAACTCTTGAAAAAGACAAAATCAATTGCAATCATGAAATATGCAGTTATTAAAAAATGCAGCATGCTGTGAGGTAGGCATGATGCTCACAAGCCAATGTAAGTCATGACCTTATTGTTAATCACAGCTGATGGTAAACACTTGACAGAAATGGTTCACCAGTGCCGATGCAGTATTTTTGCTTATTGTGATGTAATTTCTTGGGAGTATTTTCAAATGCTTCACATCCCTTAAATCTGGACAATCTAACAGGCTATGGAAGCCAATAAACCATGATAATTGGTTGAAGTCCTGAAATTGTGTTTTACATATATATATATATATAAAAAAAAAAGAATACAAATTAGAGAAGCTGGAACCAAAGACTTTAAATAATACAATAAATGAATCATCAGAATAGTTGATCTCTCTTTTTCAGGCCATCAACTGATAGTGATCGACTGATGATTGCTGCTCAAATACCAACGACGACTCGGTAAGACAATGAAACAGGTTGAAAATGTTTTGCTTTATGTTAAATACTTGAAACACCATTAGTGCAACATCAAAAAGAGAAAAAGAATGAAACTGAACAGCAAAACTAGCAGCTTGGTGGTACCTGGTAAAGGAAGGCCATGTCGATGAGGCCGTTGTGGAGCACCAGGGGTTTCCTGGCACGCAGCAGTTCGGTGAATAAGGCCCGGATGTGGACTCCTCGGTCGTCTGATCCTCCCTTAAAACGAAGGAAGAGAAAGATAAGACACCTGGAACTCAAACGATAACATCTAAGGATGTAAACAAAGTGCAGTCTGCAGCGCAATTAGCGTACCACAATTCAATTTTCAATTCAATTCAATCTTATTTCCATAGCGCCAAATCACAACAGAAGCTCTTCATCTACATCATTTTAAAGGGCAACTCCACTGAGATTAAAGTCTGTTTAAGGGTGCTGGGGAGTAATATAATTATCTAGTGTATATAGTCATGGGTCTAATGAAACATGGTCTCGTGGTAAGAGGGTGGAAATGCCATGTGGGTTTGATTCTCGTCTTATCTACATATTATGAGGTGTGAGATCAGCTGTCACAAGATACACATCGACGTGGTGTACTTATCGCTCTACTGGTGACAAGATGAGATCAAACAAAGTTGTAAGAAAGGACAGAAGGTTCATAACAGATGGGTACACACTACAAACAGGCATGAGAGAGAACACGGTGGGATCAGGACACACAGCACAACACAGACGATCACGTAAGTATCATCACCTTATTATTGCCCTTGCAGTAAGGGATCCCATGAGCGTACTGCTTGTTGAAGTCAAATCCATGCTGTACCAGGAACTGGACTGACTGGGGCTCGATGATGTACTCCTCTGAGCACAGCAGGGTGAGGTTATACACCTGGACCAGGTATGTGTCTGCAGCCTGCGGAGGAGATAAAACAAGGAGGAGGCAAAGGATAAAGTTGCTTTTAAAGGAGTCTGCAGTGGAAAATCTGCTTATCTAACATGTATAAGAAGCATTAAATGTGATCCTGCTGTGGGAGACATATTATAGATACTCACAAATCACATAAGAATGTGTGAGAACTATCTCTTTAGCATCCTTCGATCAGAGTATGTATACACATGTATGTATACTCATCAGAAAGAAGGTTTCGTGTGATTGTACCTTGCAGTCCTGTTTCTTGTAACAGGCAATTCCCAGTGAGAGAATGGAGCGGGAGCGAGCTGCGTGGCATATGGCTTTATATCTGTCCTCTATAGATCTGAAACATGACAGCAAGGGTCAGGGCCAACTTGCAGAGACACAAACACTAAGAAGAAGTACGAGATGGCACAGCAAACCACACTGACACATAAAGCACGCACGTTGCTCCCTTGGCTTCCTGCACAGCAACCTGTTGATAACATTTCAGGTGAGTGTGCATTAGAAACTCACACTGATGTTTTTACTCACTCAGCCAGCAAGGACTTCCTGTTTCCAAGACCACTCAGCTCCTAAAACGACAAAGGGGCAACTTTTTAAGATTGCTGAAATCGTTTACAAATCAAAGAGTGACATGGAAGCTAACTGAAACAGGCAAAACGGACATATAGACAGGAAGACAAAGGACTAACGATGATGCATGTCGATCTAGTAATGAGAGAACACAGACCATGGGCTGCCAACATCCACGAGTCAATTCACACGCTGGTCGGACACACACACCCACACACATTCATACATACCCACACACGCACGCACACGCTTGCACTTACCGTGTCCAGTGCAACGAAAGAAGACGATTTAATGGCCACTACCATAGCTGGCCAAAGGTCTTTGAAATTATCATTTTGGACATCAACAACTGGAACTACCATTGAAGATGCCATGTTTGTCTCAACTTGTATGGAAAGCAAACAGCTCTTACTCGCGCCGGAAACCTTTTCTGCACCGTTGCAGACGACTACCCGAAGTATTTACAGCTTGGCTAACTATGTTGTAAAGGTTTTCATTTTCAGCTGTTCTGTGCAGAGCCCTTGCTCAATGCTTACTTGTGCTATTTTCTTCGTACAACCGACATTTGTTTCAACACTTATTAATTTAGAGCACTTCACTCGGATCAACAGCTTTCAATGCCCCCACAGTAAACATTTCAACGTGCTCCTTGGGGGTCCTCTGACAAATACACATAGTAGTCGGACTGTTGCCTGAGCGCAAATAAAGAACGTTTGCCTCTAAATACATGCACACATTTTTAGCATTTTATGAATATGGCATTTTGATGGGAACTTTTCGTACTTTTTATTTTGATGATCAAGCTCTTTTGATTTTTTCTTTTCAATGAACATTTCAAGCAGGCGTCTACGATAGACACATATAAACAATACGTCACTATGCTTAATGATCGAGCTGATGTGCGCCATTTTGGCTCAAACAAAGTCAGAAACATTTTATCTTGATAAAGAATTTTGAATTGTATCCATTAAATACGATGTAAAAGTCTGCAGGTCAAAACTCTGGTTTCCACGACTTAACGTTTGATCCTAATGTGACTTTTTCTTGTTTTAAGACTGCGTAAGTAGTTAGCTGAAAATAATCATTAAAATCCCCAGCTGAGCTTCATTGCCAGCCAGCCGAGCTAACTTGACATTTGCTAAATTTAGCTTTGCTGTTCGTTTTAAGTGCTGCAATGGGTGGCTGCTCCGCTCCAAACTGCTCTAACTCAACCAGCATCGGCAAACAGCTGTTTAGATTCCCCCAAGACCCTGTCCGTAAGAAGAAATGGGTGGTGAACTGTCGACGTAACTTTGAACCAACTCCTCACTCCAGACTCTGTCAGGTCAGTTTGCACACAGACTGGTGTGTGTGTGACTCAAGTCTAGTTTATTCAAGCACTCATATAGAGACGGTCCATTAGTTAAACTGGACAGGACAATGCATCTAAAAAATAAAGTGACGAGTTTCGTTTATTTAATTATTCTGTACCATCTAGAATCAGTTGATTTGTCACTGTGAATCGGTCCTTTCCTTCTGCCGCATCTGAACTCTGCACTCACTGCATGTTTGCTCTTGTTTCTTGTGTTTGAATGGCTCATTAGTTGGATAAAATGTGTGTATTTCTGTCTTGTCTACCAAAGGACCATTTTGAACAGAGCCAGTTTGAGGAGATAGCAAGGTCTCCTGCTGGGGGAAAGAAGCTGAAGCCCAATGCCATCCCCACTCTGTTCAACATTGGAGTCCGTCCTAACCCTGCAGTCACTGCTCCATACATCTTGCTGCCCATGAAACCCGAACCAGGTAACTGAAAGTGCAGCAGGAGTTTTTCTTGACTATTTTGTGTTATATTAGAAGTGGCATGTGGCAGAGGAACTTATGTGCAGGTGGTTTCTTGCCTGCAGTTCCTGTACCCTGAAAAAGTTTCTGCTCCAGAGGTGGTTCTTTCCGGTCAGTGCACCAGATTCCAGCCAAGACATACAACACTAGTTCTAAACGTTGCTTTATGTTTGTAGTGGAGAAGGAGCTGAACTTCGGGGACCATGGCTATGCCAGACGCACCCCTCTGCCCGGCATGGAGGAGGAGGAGGACCAACAGCCCTGCAAACAGTGTCAGCTCCTCAAGAAACAGCTGGAGCAGGAGATCCAGCACACTGCGAGGCTACAGAAGGAGGTGGGATCACTGCTGGTGTCTCTTTCAACAAATTACCCTCTTCTTTTTTGATTTTTTTTCTTCTTATGTGCTACATTTTAATGCCAGTAAAACATTGGGCCAGATGTTTGTTGTGAGAAAAGAAATAAAAAATGTTAGTTAGGGAATCATTAATGTGAGAGTTCAATACAAAGCTCCATTAAAAGCTCTTCTTCTCTCTTTCAGGCGGAGGAGATGAAGAAGCGTCTGTATCGGCTCGATCGGATCGAAAAAGGTCTCCAAAACTTTCTGTCTGAGGACCAGATTCGCACCTTGTCCCTCACCAAACGATCCCGCCGTGCTGTCTGGTCTCCAGAGACCATCCTGAAGGCCCAAAAGATCCGCTGTGCAGTTGGCACAAAAGGCTACGAGTACTTGAGAGAGCTGGGATACCCTTTGCCCTCCTACCGGACTCTGTGTAACCGCCTTGAGACCAAGATCATGGTGACAACTGACATGAGCTGTGAGATGCTGGCGGAGCTGGGCCTGGGGCTCATGGCCCCCTGTCACAGTCCCACAGAAGGTGTTGGGGACAATGATGAGGAAGGACTGATAGGTGTTTTGTCCTGATCGTGGCAGTTTGCATGACATGCTGATTCTATTCAAGAGAGGAATGTGCAGAATTTGCAGTGTAAAACATCTGCAGATGTGACTTTAAGTAACATAAGATGGCCATATCATGCTTCTATCTCATCTATGAATGACTTAAGCCTCAATATACACGTGTGCTGATTTGACTTATTTGGAGTGTCACCTGGTTATGCTTGTGATCTGCCCCAGGTGAGACGCTGAGGCTGGCAGTTAGCCGAGCTTTACGCTTCTGGTGTTTCTTCCCGTGAGGATGCTGGGCTACAGTATGTGCTGCAACATGTGAGGAGGTGAAGGGTGTAGTCTGTGACAAAGTGGACTCCACTAAGAATGTGGGATTGTGTGAAAAGCGTGGGTGTAATTTGCACAAAGCCTGTTGAATTTGCTGCTTTTGTTTACAGCTGATGTAACAAGTGTTCCACTGACAGTGTTTACATGAACAATTAAACCCTGGTAGTATTCAGGATACTCCAATGTACTGAGAGCAGACAAGCTCATGTCCTGGGTGAGGTGGCTTGAGCATTCTGATGTTCTGAGGATTTTTTGCAAGCTTTATTTTTGTTAGAATTCAATCAAAATATTTACCATTTGTGTAAAGCAGTGGCACAAAATTGGGATAAAAGAGAGCGTCTAGGAAGATGTTTGCGTTGAAACATAATCAGTGGGTTTTGAATTTACCTAATCTGCAGGAAATCATTTAAATGCTGTCACCAAAACTGAGGCTTGATTCCTTAATTTATAGATCCTGGATTTTGATCACATTTTCAAAACCTTTGCTGTTTTTCCAGGTAACAAAATCATAGAATGTATTAGGGAGCTGTGTGTAGTCCACAAGGAAATAAAAGTAAAACTGGTTTCGTGTAATTCTGCACTAGATAGATTGTAAATGTAGTTGGATATTTGACTGAAGTGTTCACATTTGCAGCAAGTTGTAGTCAGCACAAAAGGTGTCACAAAAACAGCTCAGGCGAGTCACAGTAAGTCACGTGACGTTCAATATCCAAAACACTGGCACTGTCAGAAAATAAAGTAATTTAAAGAATCACCTGTATTTTTTCTTGTGTGTGTATGTGTGTGTGACATTTCTCTACATCCAAAGGCATCTAGTGGACTGCATATCAGGCAGCTCACAACCAGAGGCAAACTGTACTGTTGCTATCACTACACTGGGTACATTAGAACAGAAATGAAAGCTCCACCAGTGGGAAAAAACCTAACCACAAGTGTCCTTAAATACCACTGTAGTATGTAGATACTCACACTGGCCTATCAGGTGATTTGTGTGTCTTCTATCTCAGTTATCTTTTCCCTGTATAAAACAAAGAATCACGTTTTACTTTACCAGGATGGACTTTGAGCAAAACACTCACATGAGAGATTAGATATTTGCTTTGCAGTTAGATTGTTGCCTAAATTGAGCTGAAGGCAACTTTTAATGTTGCGTACGAGTTTGTGAAGACTGAGCAATGCATTCAAGCACTGCAGCTTTACAGTGTGTGTATACAGTACACTTTACATCTGTTTATTTGACTGACAGTACAACTCTGTGCACTAACTGTCCCTTTGACCCCGTGTTGACTGTCATTGATTTTGGCCTCTTACAAAAGTGGAACCGTGGTTTTGTTTGTCATAGGATGGCATTCACCTCTACACAGTCAGAAGACCGACTCACACATAGTAAAGTAAATATTACTCAGTAATGAGATCAATATCACATACAAGAAGTTCTTCTGATGGTAAACAAAACGAAGCGTACAGGATCTGTGAGGACATGCTTTGAGCTCCATTCTGACGTCAGCATGCTCACAATTACAGTGCTAACATGCTGATGTTTAGCAGGTAGAATGTTCACCATCTTAGTTTAGTGTGTTCACATGCTAACATTTGCTAATTAGCGCTGAATATGAGCACAGGTGAGGCACATGGGAACGTCATTTCTCATGGACCAAATAATGGGGCTTCTTAAAATTGTGATATGGTAATGGCACGAGACAAAAAGTTAAAGGACCATCAAAGTTATTACAATTCATTCCAGGACTGTTTCTCTGAGGTCATGAAAAGTTGACCTTTTAGAGCTGTGTGGTTCTCACAGGACGGCTGCACACATGTGATGATGACGTTATAGAATATGATGCTCTACTGCATTAGTTAAAATGAGCTCAACCATGAACATCTACAGCAGTAAAATCAATCCAGAAACATCAGATTTACTAGTAAAACACTGTCAGGGATCATTTTACTGCACAGTGAGTACTTTTACTTTTGATACATTTTGCTGATAATACCTATATACTTCTACTGAAGTAAGCTTTTGAATGCAGGACTTGTCCTGATGTGGGTTTGTGCTTTGAGTTCAGTGAAGGATCTGAATACTTGTCCACCACTGTAATGCAGAAATGAAGAATACTCCAAAAAATCAGCATGCTTACATAAAACGCTTGACTTTGAAAGAACTGTTGATGGACTCTATCATCCCACAATGCAATGCACAAAGTAACTGGAAGAGCTGGGGTGCCTCAGTGGCCTAAGGGTTGACGACGCTGTCCATGAGTCGTGACACCCCACTTTAAGTCCGATTGGGGACATTTGCTGTATAATTCTTCCTCCTCTTATTTAGTCGTCTCTCTCTCTCTGTCTCTCTCTGTCTCTCTCTCTCTCTGTCTGTTTGATTTGGGGGAAGTGCTTAGTCAACCCCACAGGCTTTAAAAGCGACAGGGGTCTGCTGTCTGTTTATGTGGGTCACAGGACAGAGAGAGGACAGAGGTAAGGCTTTCTTTTTTATATAACAAGGCTTTGATTTTTGCAAAGTCATTATGAAATATGTTTGTATTTGATGAACGATTGTATTTGCATGTGTTTGTGATTTTTTTTTGTTTGGTTTTTCACAATAAGAAAATTTTGCGTCAGAAAGATTTTTTTTTTTTCTTAATACTACTCTTAAATGATTCATTTTAAGATTGTTTAACGCACTTTTAGGCATTTAACATCATCTGAGTCCAGTATGGAACCGCTGTTTATGGGGCAAACTGATGTACCTTCATGCTGATAAAACTGGAGATATGAGCTCGTTTTCAGGAGACTGATGTACCAGTTGAGATAAGATTTGCAATTTAATAACTGAACTCTTAACTATTTTTGAAACGAACTACCCAAACAGGCGCATTCATCTGTTTGTACAGACAGCACAGTTTTTGGATGTCACTCAGGCTGTAAATATCTCTGCCCCAGCCTCTCTTTGTCTGTCTATTTGCCCCAAACATTCTTCTGTCTGTTGGCAGTTTACCCCATAATAAACTCTTTTTGCTGATTATCTCCACATGTGAAGAGAGAGACAATGAGGGTTTACTCTTTTAATTATTTGGGGATCAGACTGACTGGCCATTTAGTTCAGGGCAGGGGAAACCTGCCAAAGACTGAATCTGCTTTGAGCCCAGACGGCGAGCACGTGGCTCACTGCTGCCTGCAGGCTGCATTCATGTCATCGATTGGTTGTCATCATATACTGTATAGAGGCTTTGGCACACGTTTTGTCTTGATCTAAGGTTGATGATGACTCAGCTTCACTGATGTCAGAACGTTTCTTAATATCTGTTTCACATCTTTGTTTAATTGTCTCAGGATTTGGTTTCAGGCTGTATGTAGCACCTATATGACAATGTATAAAGTGTCAAAGTGATATGGCTAATTGGCTGCCTTTCTCGTCAAGCAGATTCAGTCCAGCCAGGGAGGGACAATGCACTCTCTCTCGTCGCTGTGGCTGTACGCGGCCCTGCCAGGTCTGCTGTGGGCCTCACACGTCACTCTGCTAGTGGAGGGGGACAATGACGCCTCCAAGATCTGCAAACCTGCCCCCCACTGGGAAATAAATGGGCAGGCACCCATGCAAGAGCTGCTGGGAAATGTGGTTGTGGTGGCGCTGCTGAAGGCCAGCTGACAGTTCTGTCTCACTCAGGCCTCCAAGTGAGAGAATAAACGTCATTGAGCAATTTAGAAGTTTAATATACTTATAACAGTATAACAGTGTGTAATATGTTGGAGGACAGGTAAAATTAGTAAATCATTATTAGTTAATCTGAATAGTTGTGTTTTTTTTTACATGTCACAGCAGGAAAAGCACAGGTGTAACTCATGAAATTAACAATGTGCTGAATTCCATTTGGCTGCTTCAGTTTCAGGGTTCTTGTATTGGGTCAAGTAGTCTTGGCTCACTGGGAAGCCTTGATAAGAGTCATTGTAAACGCTATACATTGTACTTTTTCTACTGTAACATACATGTTTAGTTTCATTTTGGTATTCTTTCTAGTTTAAAGTAGTTGTTGAAGGTGACTGAAGTTCATACCAATAACTATTTACATGTCTCCAATACTTCTCTGGCTAACACATGACTCTGGACATGTGAGTTCTTCAGGAAAAAGACCAAAAATTGTCAAGAAAATTATTATGACAATATTGAATTCATTCCTTTGAGATTTGCGGCATGCACCTGAATGCAGCATTACTGGCTAAATGTCACTTAATGCAAAAATGATGTATGTTGTAGTGAGCTATAATGCCAGTCAACAAGTCATCAGTTTGCACCACTTTTACATATATGCTGCTCTTCCATTAGCATCCTTGACTTAGAGTGTTGCACCTGAATATGCAACCCATTCAGCCCCCTTCATCAGACTTACCTAATCACTTTCATGTCTTTGTTAATACAAAACAAAGGGTACGATAAGCTAATATGCTGCCATAATTAGAAATAAGCAAATGTAGTATATGGTGAGCAACATGACAGCTCGTACAGCATGACTGGGCAAACCAATTCATCCTGTTTGTAAAAAAACAAAACTTAACTGGTGGCGTGGATGGAAATGCCTCCTTGTGCACTGATTTCAGCTGAGAGTTGGTGTCTCTATCTGTCCCTCTGTAGCATTGGAGGCCTGCGTGGCAAGCTGAACCGCAGCAACCTGACAGAGGTGTCTTTTTTGATAGTCAATGAGCGAGAGCCTCTGTCCAGAGCCATGTACTGGGAGCTGAAGAGAAGAGCGCCCCCTGGTGTTCCCGTGTACCAGCAGTCTCCCTTTCAACATGACGTGTGGGAGGCTCTGGATGGTGACAAAGATGACTTCCTAGTCTATGACAGGTAAGGCAAGCCACCTCTCCAAGACACGCAGTGGGATTTAGCTCATTGATGAGACGAGAGGGCAAACAAAAACGCATAAAATTTAAGTCTTAGCACCTTTGGCTTGCCAGTTTTCTTGGGACTCATGCCATGACTTTGACTTTGCTCCCTGTTGATACGTATTTCTAGCCACCATATTCTTGATTATAAGATAGTGTGGTCAATCTTAAGAAAGATTTTAAAAGCACAACTGTGATTTATCTGACTGTGTGAACACCTTAGTGTTGACACACTGTGGAAGATTCAAACAAAGCAAGTGCTTTGAAAGGACCTGGCTTGGTATTTGAAATGAATGGTATTTCAGACCAATCCATAACTACATTATTTGTTTATGCATCATATTGTAAAATTTTGATTCTCTCTGCAGGTGTGGTCTGCTCACCTTCCATATAGTGCTACCTTACAGTTTCCTGCATTACCCCTACATAGAGGCTGCAATCAGAGCGACTTATCATAGAAACATCTGTAACTGCTCCGTGAGTAATCACAAAACACACTCACATACGCATGCTTGCACACACTCACAAGTTGATGAATAGTAACATACATGTCTTCAGTGATTTTCAGGGTGTATTATATGAATTACTCGCACAGTCAAGAAACACAGTGCCATAAACTCTAAGTTAAACCTGCACTCATCAGTATTTTTCCAACAATGGTGGATCAAATGACAATGTGTAATGTGAAAGCGGTCACTTCACCTCATCTCTACCAAGTTTTCTTAATCTTTTATCTCATTGTTTTGGGTTTCCCAGCCATCAAACTTGTTTCCAGCTGCAGCAGGAAGCTGTTTTCAGTAAAAAACACATTGTACACTACCTGCCCAGCACCATCAGACAAAGTTAGCAACCAGTTGATGAACAGAGCAGAGCATTTAGCAGCCAAAGAAACAGATATTTCCTTCAGGAGTTCAGGGAGACCATAACTGGGCTAAGAGAGTATTGGTCAGAAACACAACTTTGAATTCATGATAACATCACGTCATGTCTACTGGATGTGTAAATAGCAACTTGATGAGATGATAATACATCAGTGTTGTGTTTTTAGCTTGTTCTGCTGCCTCTAAATGGCCGAACTGTAAATGCAATCAATGCAGCTTGAAACTACAAAAACAGAATCTAATTCTAACGTGCTTTTTCCTTCCCAGGCCAATTCTACTTTATCAAGTGGCAGGAACATCACCATGAAGAACGAGACAACGCAGATTGACGTCAGCCACACATCTGCAATACCCACACTTCAATTAGACACTGATCCAGAGGTGGGAGACACAACTCCTGGGGTGATTCATCACCACAGCCATCATCATCATCATCGTCATCAATCCCATCACCACCCGCACCATCGTATCAGTCATCAGAATCAGTTCCAACAGCAGCATGATGGAAGTCAGAATGAAACTCACAATTTTCCTCTTCTCAGTGATCATCAGCACCACTCTCAGCACCATCACCATCACCCTCATCATCACCCTCACCCTCATCATCATCAACATCATCATCATCAGCAGCACTCTGGCAATAATAGTGATATTAGTGGAATGGACGTGGGTAATTAGGTAATTATTAGTTAAATTAGTAGTGTTTTTTTCTTTCTTTTTAATCTATTTAGGATGGTTTTACTGAGTTTTTTACTTTTGGTGAAACATTTTTGCTTTGATGGAAGGACACACAGGTTAAACAGCAGTTGAATCTGTTTAAACAGTAATCAGATGGTGGTTGCTCTGCTAGCATCCCCACACCTCTCTCCTCTGTGTGGATAATGTCACCATTCCCTCCCTGTCTGCTCCCATTAATGAAGTCTATGGTGTAAAACCTGCTTGCAGGAGGCTGTGGACGGATGTGTGCGGAGGGACCGGATGGACTGATGGATGCTGTCATCCAGACAGAGTCAGAGGATGGTGTGCACTGCTGCTGAGCAGACCTCAGTCAGATTACTGTGCAAACATTTTCCTTCCTGTTCAGTTTCTTCCTCTGTTAGTCCTGTTTCATGCAAGATCTGAAGGTGATATGCTGTGCTACGACATTACTTGGCGCATATGACAAGAGCTTCAAGAGTGTAGAGTGCTGTCCTTTATTCAGTTGCATGTGCACCAGCATTTTGGGAGGTGTTATCACACATGATCTTAGTGTACTAACCCAATTAAATCTGCAAACACCATGTTTTCACTTGTACTTTTAGTGAAGCATAATGTACGGTGTTACTGGATTAACATACTGTACGTTGCTCCATTTAATCAATTTTGCACATTTGCTGTAGGTATGAATCTTTGTTACTTTACTACTTAATGATTAATTACCTGAATGTAGAATGAACCTTGAGGTTGCCATT
The DNA here is from genome assembly GCF_051107435.1 of Chaetodon auriga. Taxonomy (NCBI): domain Eukaryota; kingdom Metazoa; phylum Chordata; class Actinopteri; order Chaetodontiformes; family Chaetodontidae; genus Chaetodon; species Chaetodon auriga. Next base: position 6,420,099 of record NC_135085.1, on the reverse strand, counting down.
CTCCATTAAAAAGAAAATACATTTCAAAAGTGTTTCTTTCAAGGTGTCTTTAAAATCGATAATGGAACTTGTAATTCTGTCTGTGGCTCGTGTCGTACCAGTTCATGTGGCTGGTGATGGGAGATTATTTTGTCCTCTTTCACCTACAACAAAGTAATCTGACCATTAGATGAGAAGATCGATTCCACTCTCATTTCTGTATCCTAAACAAGGAGCTATGCCAATAGCTGGTTAGCTTAGCTTAGCATAAAGACTGGAAACAAAGGAAAACAGCTAGCCTGGCTCTGTCTAAAAGAAACAAAATCAGTCTAAAATCACTAAAATCACTACGAATTAAACACATGAGGTATAATTTGTTCATCAAAGTGTAAAAACAACAAATTGTGGTTTTATGGGAGTTCATTTACTGGAAATATTTCTTTAGTGGGAGCTTCCTGAAGTCTCTGCTGTTTGCCTGGATGCTCCTGGTGACCACAAATCACATGGAACTGACTGCAACCAGTCAAGAAATAGTGCCAAGAAATTCATAGGACACCAACTTGAACGGAATACTATAATTAAGTATTTCAAACATCTGTTCTTATTATCAGAAGAACCACTGAACTTAGTTGTTTTATAGTACAATCACATGTACTCTGAACACTGGGCCTCTGATTGGTGGGATTTAGCTGACAGGTACTTGAAGGAAAGACGCTGCCATATGTCATGCTGGACATACACACACACGCACAGTGAACAGGCGGATTACCTCAGTGCTGCTTAACACATGGCTGAGTTGCAGCATGCTTTGACCGAGGAGAGCTGAGGAGAAAAACCATAAACAGCCACCATCAGAATGACGGTAAGACCACTCTCTCAGAGCTGTCCTGTCCTCAAAAACAGAAAATTCAACATGAAATATTTAAGAACATGTCGATTCTTGAGCAGCCAACCATAATACAACTGAACCTTCATTGGTTGTCATAATATCTCATGATTCTCTGCATGTAGAGTCTCTGTCTAAACACTAGATTGAGTGAACAGGATAATATCAGCTTTGTATACTGTGATTCTTGGAGAGTGTTGCAGATTGCTGCAGATTCTTTAGATTGCCATTTAGCTGCACTGTAAATTTGAAACCTGCTCAATAAACCTCAGCAGGTTGTAGAAGCCTGGCCCTGCTGGGGATTTTTCTCTGTAAATCCCAGAAAGGAGGCTAAACTACTTAGCACTGTCCACACAACCTGCTGCTTCTGCCAATACTGTAATTAGTGCTTTCACTTACAGTCACAGGTGGAATGTTAAACAAATGCTTGGATAGAGAAATGCTCATTAATGCTTCCCCTTTCACAAGGATTGTGACAAGGACATGTGGATTGGGGGTATAAGGTAAAGATTTATGCCGCAAATTGGGGATCTGTGCCTGTATTGTCCATTACCTGGAAACTGTGGAGATAAGGATGAAGAGGCAGAGATGATTTACCCTCTGCAGACCTCACCTGCCCACCCCTACCAGAAAAGCCAGTTACATTTTATTATATTTCTTCTTCTTCTTCTTCTTCTTCTTCTTCTTCTTCTTCTTATTATTATTATTAATAATGAATAATTTAACTGCTCAGTTATATCATATCTGGATATTATATCTTTGAAAATGGTATGTCCCTAAATGCTGTTTCAAAGCCTCTTCGAACATTGCCAGGATTTATAAGACCAGAACCCTTTATTATATAGTACTAGATTCAAATATATCTTGGCTGTATGTTAGGTTCATTAAAAGTTAAATTCAATTTCAAAGTTAGTTAATAAATTCAAAACACATTGAGTGTATTTTGTGCGTTATTGTAAAATGTAAAATTCAATGCAGGATAAGTATTATAATAATTATATATTATATAATTATAATAAGGCTGTGCTGGAGTTTCTCCGTTTCTGCATAGACCAACACCAAAGACCAAAAATCTGACTAATGGAGGGTTTGACAGACCACCACCACAGGAAGGAGCTCAGGTCCTGATAAAAGACACCAATGCACAAACAAACTCAGCTCCATCTGGAGGAATAGGAAGAAGAGGAAGTAACTGACCCGTCACGTGCAGAGCTTCCACCTGTCGACACTAGATGGCAGCACTATCATATATTAGTCATATATGGAAACTCATCGTCCTTTCATCCACATTAAGGCAGCCATTCATCAAGAGGATTATTAGTTATTATCCATTATCAAGAGATATTTTTGGATTAGTGAATATAATCCCTGAGTTATAATCCAGATTATCTCTGGGTGCCTTAATCAAATTTGCAGTGGAGTGTTTTTTATGCACAACCCTCATTCCAAAAAAGTTGGGACACTGTGTGAAACATTGATAAAAGAAGAAAGCAATCATTTGCAAACAAACTGTGTTTGCCAACAATGGTTTAACAAAGTGTTCCCGAGCCCATAGATCCTTTCTACAACCATGTGTTCACAAAGCGGTGAACCTCTCCATCCTCGCTTGTGATCGACTGAGCCTTTCCAGGATGCCCCTTTCATACCCAACCATGATACTATCACCTGCTACCACTGAACCTGTTTACCTGTGGAATGTTCCAAACAGGTGTTTTTGGAGCGTTCCACATCTCTCTCAGTCTTTAGTTGCTCCTGTCCAATTTGTTTGAAACATGTTGCTGCATCAAATTCAGAGTAAGCAAATATTTTCAAAAATCAATGAAGCTGATGAGGTCAAACATTTAATATATTGTCTTAGTACTGTTTTCAATTGAGTATAAGTCGAAAAGGATTAACAAATGATCACATTCTGTTTGATTTATGTTTTACACAGCATCTCCACTTTTTTGAACCATGGTTGTACGAGTGTTTAAAATATAGGAATCTGCAAAAAGGCAGTTATCATTAACATCTTTCTCTGCTTATACTGAATGCAGAATAGATTTTTTACATCCCATTACAAATACCTGTCTGTGATGTATTTTCATTATGTGTCACTCCACAACTTCTTTGCTCTTACTGGCCATAAGTGAAGGCTGGAAGACCAAAGCCATGTTTTGATCCAGTACTGTACGATGCATGCAACGTTATTGTACTGGAAATATGTCTTTGACTACACCTTTGCAGAAAACAACATTAAGACATTTAACATTAGAAATACAAACTGTATAATGTAGAACAACATACAAACGCTATCACAGTGTGCTGTGGACTAATAGTTCATCAAAGTATAGGAGCAAGCAAAAATAAAACAAAATAACAGTAAAAGTACAGTTTCGTGGTTGAAATTGTACAGGACGTGAAAGACCTTTTGTAGATATTCTCTCCAGAGCTATTCTCTGTTGTCAGAGGCGTCTTGGTGTTCCTGACTAGCTAATGAAAGTCTCTCCTGCTCCTTCTCAGGGTTTCCAGGCTCTCACCACGTGGCAGAAGTTACAGTTATTCTACCAAGGAATTCTGGAAAATGGAGGCAAGTAATTATTTTCACTTTATTAATGCAATTACTCACCTACATCACTTATATACAGATATTAATGTCAGACATTAGCAATTCTTTACTTGAACTATGCTTCCTTTTTCTCTACCTAGACAAAAGGACTGACAACTGGCTGTTGGTCTACTCTCCTGTGCCAATCAGCTGTATCTTTCTGTGCTACCTGGTCATTATATGGGTTGGACCAAAGCTGATGGCGAAAAGGCAGCCAGTCAACCTTAAACCCGTCCTGATAGTTTACAACTTCGCCATGGTCTGCCTGTCTGCATACATGTTCTACGAGGTACTACTGTGCTGCACGTGGCTACATTTGTAAGGGATGGATGTAGATGGGAAGATGGATGCTGTAGTATCTGAAAATAAGTCAGTATAGGATAACATAGTGCGAGGATAGTGCTCTCTACTGTTTGCATGCCAGCAAACTCCGAACACCTGCTGATCTTTAAAACCTAAATCATCCAAGCTTGAAGTTTAAAAAGGTGTGATATGTGGGATATTAACAAGTGCAAACAGAAGCTGCTCTAATCAAGATCGTTTTAAATAGCAATGGATAAAATGACTTGGTGTAATGTGAAACCCACTGTGAATAATAACATGACTGCAGCTCGCTTCAGCTCTACAGAGCTTTACAGCATCTTTCAGCGTATTGTTTTGTTTGCTGCCCTCAACTTTTCTGGTTCTGTTGACTCTCACTGCTCTCATAGTCCAGCTTTGTTGGCTGCAGCAGGCAGCCGTTTTCAGTGAAAATGCTCCAAAAACCTGCCGTACACTACCTGCCAAGCACCAAACAGCAGGCAGACGAGGCAGCATTGCTGGTTAACATAGTCGAGTAATAAACAGCTAAATAGCTACAGAGAGTCAATATTGGACTTTGCCAGGAAAAATCACAACTCCAAATGCATGCTCATGTCGTTCCATATCTGCAAGAGGTAGAAATAGGTAACTGTTTGTGAACACTGTCAAATTAAGATGTGATACTATGTTACTGTGTCAGTGTTGTGTTCACAGATTATTTCTGCTGGCACCCAGGTGGTAAAGAAAAACCAGTTATTGCAGGTTTAATAGAATAAAAATGCCCCATATTCTCAAATGACACCTCAGTATTTATGCGCTGCATTGTCAGAGTCGTCAGTGAAACAGGAAATGATTTCACTCATTCACAGCCAATTTGAGTTTGACAAAATGGGATGAAGGGTCCCTGTGTTGACTGAGAGTAACCAAAGCAGAGATGAAGGCAGCTTTTGTCTTTCCAGTTCACAGCCTCTTCCTGGTTGGCCAGATACAGTCTGCTGTGCCAGCCAGTCGACTACAGTAGCAGCCCACTGGCCATGAGGGTAAATCTTTTTTACTACACTGTACTTTGTACAACAATTTCTAGATAAAGCTCCTCTCTGGAATTTGTCTTGTGCATCCTCACACACAGGTTTTGGTAGACTACATAGAGCTTGATGACCAAAATATTCTGTAAAAGCACCACACAAAATGTCATATGTATGCTAAAATTACAGTGTAAATTTAGCTTGTTATGCAAACATATTATCCAGAGTAGAAACCAGGTTATATGATGTAAAAAAAAAAAAAAAAAAAGGATAATATATTTTTCTTTTGGACAGATGGCTCGAGTGTGCTGGTGGTTCTACTTCTCCAAAGTTATAGAGCTCAGTGACACTGTGAGTATGAAAGGGATGAAAAGAGTCATACTCATTTCTTCCATTTGTGATTCACAGTATTTCCAGGAACTTTTATTCACTTTTCACACGTGCTTATCAGTGCGTGTGTGTCTGTTAATGCTTCTCTTCCTTTTACACCTCACCGTACGCCTGCCTTTGTGTGTGTTTGTGCGGTTCAGATATTTTTCATCCTGAGGAAGAAGAACAGTCAGCTGACCTTCCTCCATGTCTACCACCACGCCACCATGATCTTCAACTGGTGGGCCGGGGTTAAGTATGTGGCTGGCGGCCAGTGTGAGTGCACACCAACCCACCCAGAACGCGTGCAGTGACACACACGCTCATGTCGACGCAGTATGTGACGCTCACCCTGTGTGTCTGTCCACAGCTTTCCTGATTGGTCTGATCAACTCCCTGGTCCACGTAGTGATGTATCTGTACTACGGCCTGGCGGCTTTGGGGCCAAGCGTGTCCAAATACCTCTGGTGGAAACGCTACCTCACCTCCCTGCAGCTGGTCAGTGTTTGCCTGTGTGTGTGTGTGTGTGTGTGAGAGAGAGAGAAAGAGATATATTCACTCTGTCTGTGTTTCCCTTTCCTTCTCCTTTCTATTTTACCACATTCTGATCGTTGTCTCTATAAATGAACCACTTCACTATGTAAATGTGGCAAAATGCATGTCGGATCTCCTCTTTGGGGAATTTCACTGATCAGTTCTCTTTTATGTTTTAGCATAATTCAGTGAGATCATTTTGGATGCTGGTCTGTTTGTAGCTCCACCTGTAGTATAAAGTCAGCCTCCTCTGATTAAACACATTTGAATAGTATCACTTTTAGCATCCTGTGAAATGATGCTGTTGCCAGCATTGAAGCATATTGGCAAGTCTTTGCCTCCGAGGACTGTTCAGGTATATGTCCAACAGCCTGAATGTTGCAAAAGCTTGGAGTATTAACTCTGATAAGCCTAACATGAGGCCTCCTGCTTTGTTTGTCATTGTTCTGACCAGCTGTTGGTATAACTAGACGGATTAGCAGCACTGATGCTCCTCAACTACTGGACCATCTGTTTTCTACCTCTAGCTTCATGAGGAGACAATGCATCCTGGTGTTTTTTTTTTCCTTCTATATGACTCCAACATATATAGGTCAGTATGGTGACCGACTGGCATTATGTAACAATAATTGTGCTGACTTCAGAGCTGACCCCCAAACCTTCATTAATGGTTAGCTTTTCAGTTTGGTGAACTGAAGCTGTGATAGTTGAGCTGATTAGGGAGATGGAGATTGTCTGTGTGTGTATCAGGGGGTCTCTTTTGTGTTTTTGAGAGGTAATTATTGCATACACTGAAAGGGGAGGAGTGTGTGGAGTGGGATGGATAGATGCTCAACGTCATTTATGCTCATTCATACACATAATCTCATCCTGCGCCCTGAATACTAGTGACTCTATGAAACGTATGGATACAGACCAGTCAACAGTACATCTTCAGACAATTATGTGCAGAAACAGAGTGACGCTGGACTCTTCAGTATGCTTGACTTTTTTCAACTGAATTAGCTTGCCGCTCTTGTCTGCACTTGTTTAACTGTGGTGACTGCTCGCAACAGAATCACTCTTTCAGTTAGTGCTCAAGAGGATCAAATTCTGGGTGTTACTTTAACACAATTCCCTACATAAATGCCTCTGTCTCTTTTTGGAAAGGAAGCTGCAACAACCTGCAAGATGACGGCCACGTGGAAGTTAGCTTTGAGGCAACAGTACGCTAATTGTCCAGCATATTAACTACCAGCTGTCCACCAGTGGCCCTGGACACTATTATTGGATTATTGTAATTGCATTGGGTGTTTATTTGACAATGTATAATGTCATTAAATAAATTAGAATTGTGTTGGGGCTGTAGTTCTTTCATTATCAAGTATTCCTACAGCCAGTCCTTTGCTGGACATGTCACATCATTAGCAAATCTGAGGGAAACTTCTCCAATTGGAAAGAAACAGAGTAAAGAAACTTGGGGTGGCTACTGAAAGCATTGTTAGTGTTGCTTTTCAAAGCAGTACATGTAGCTCAGCTAGCAAGAATGCTCATGGAAAGTGCTCTCCTGATGCTTTCAGCTGCGTCTGTCTGTCACATGACCATTGTCTTGTAGATGTATGAATATGAATACAAGACAATGAATAATCTGAATTTAAATATGATGATTAGTGCTTCCATGGCAAGATCAGTTTTTCACAAAGTAAATACTGACTTTTGTTTCATCTCACTGCGGTAAATTCTCTGATTCCAGTTTGAGAACTTAGTTGGGATGGCTTAATACAGGCTGCAGTGGAGGAGGAAGTGCTGCACTGCCGCTCAAAGTGCCCCAATAATCTACTACTCGGTGCTGTCTAACTCTCTCTTGTATCTCCTGTCTGTCTGTCTGTCTGTCAGCTCCAGTTCTTCATAGTAACCATCCACACCACCTACAACCTGTTTGCTGACTGTGACTTCCCTGACTCCATGAACATGGTTGTGTTGGCTTACTCTCTCAGCCTCATTGCTCTCTTCAGTAACTTCTACTACCACAGCTACCTCGCCAAGAAGAACAGCAAGAAGACATAGAGAGAGAGAGAGAGAGAGAGAGAGAGAGAGAGGAAAGATGACAGAGGGATCTAAAAAGCCATATCTGCTTGTGGACTTCTTATATGTACAAATACATTAACATACACGTGAACATTTATACAATGACTTGTGTATAAAACAATAAAACTCATTTTTGTGATCAACTTAAACATTTTTCATCCCTTTTTTTTATGTTTTATGAATGATGAATTTGTGGCTTAAACACACACATGCACACACATTGAAACATTTAGTATATTTATGAGGACCTTTCATTTGCTGCATTCATTCCTTCCTCCCTTCTGTTCATTCATCCAGTATAAAGTCACAAACGCACTCAACACACATTAACCCTTGTTTCATCACTCCCTTCCCCCAGCTGCTAATAGATGAGACTCTATAATCACCGTTCCTGTTGCTTTATTCTTCTTTTCCACCCATTGGCTGGCAGTCACAGCCAATCAGCTGTTGGTTGCCATTAGCTCTATATCCCGCACTCTCCATCTATTCCTCCCCTTTTTCAGATGAGGGGTCCCCTCCCCAGTTTAATCCCTCTTACCAACAGGGAAACCCCAGCCCACCCCACAAACCCCCCGGCTCCATCTGTCAGGATGTATAATCGTCTGAGCCCAACGATCCCACCCGCTCCCCCTTGTGGACAGAAATGAAAGAGTTATGAGAGGAGTGAGGGAATGAACCATATCTGCTTCCCTTGCATTATATTTCCCCCGCCGTCATCACTTATTCCCATTCTGTTCACTATCTATTTCTCTGCTTTTATCCACAGCAGCATATTGGTTTTGACTGTCCTCTGTTCCAAACTCAGCAGGGGGGGGCGACAAAATAACAGAACACCACATGAAAAAGCACTTTGAAGTGACTAAATCAAAGTTCCAGAGGCAGCTACTCAGGCGAGCCATTTTAATACCCATCAGCACAATGTGGCCATGCCTCTCTCAACAAAGTTCAGAGAATCACCGCTTTGTGTGTGTTTTTCAAAGCGACGTGAAACCACTTAGAAAGAAAACAGAAGCCAAACTAGTGTCTGCAAAAAGAGACATTTTAACACGGCAAGGTTATCGCTGGGTAAAAAGGAAAACACTGCAACAAAGCAGGAAGAGCTGCACTTGAAACTGACCACAGAATTAAGTCACAAATGCTTTGACACTTGAAAAGGGTTCGCAGACCTTTTTCACACCAAGCTTTTCAAGATGTTAGAGCAGGAAAAGGCACAGGTGTAATTAATAACACCAATAATGACAGCATGCCATTAATGTGCATCAGTTCCAGGGATCTGTATGCTTACTCAAAGGCATGGCTTACTGAACACTTAACATGACATGAAAAAAGGCTCTATTGTGCGCTTAAAATAGGTATACTGTAACAGGAGTGCAATTAAAAACCCATTTGCATCAAAGTAACACAGAAAAACTGGCATAAGGAGCACAGATTGTAGTGAATCAGATATTATGGTCTGATGCATTGTCTTTCCTACACTCAGACCAGCTTGTGTTTGGAGAAAGCCACATGAACTCTTAACCCTAACATGGGTGGTTAGTGAGTCATTAAAACAGCCGATTTCTTAGATGTATATAAGACAGATATGAGAAAGCAGCCTAAGCCCCTGTTGTGCAAGATGAACATTAGGGAAGCAGCATGAAGTAAATCACTTCTTCCAGTCTCTGATTAGTGGATCGAAACATGATGGATGTCTATGAGATGCAAGAGGTGTCACTTGGGTTTATTTTCATTGGCCAACTGTTGTATTGACTCTGTTGTATTTTTGTTGGCTTCGTGGGATCCTGAAGAGGAGTTAAGTAAGTATCTAGTTATCATTATGGATTGTCTGTTAACGCACCTATCAGCTAATAAAATTAACATACATTATAAAAGACAGTGAAAACATTCAACAATGAATAATTAAATCAAGACTACGAGCGGTCTGAGGCTGTGTCCTGACAGACAACAGCAATGCATGAAAAAACACCCCCGACTTATTCCTTTAAATGAGTGAGTTATGGCTTAAAAAACACAGGAGTGTGTCAGGAAAAGTCTTAACTCTGCAAAGCAGTTTAATTTCATTTGGCATGGTGCCGTGTTGTCCAATTAAATACATGCAATCACACATTCCCAGTAGATGAAGACACATGTGTGACTTCTTTCCATGATCTTATTATACAAAATAAGACTGCAAGTTACCAAAAAAGATCTCTGTGCGTGATTTCATTTGTCAAAACAATTTACAGAGCTATTCAAACTGTTCACAGACCCTTTTCCCTGTTGATCATTGCCTGCCGCTGTCTCTGTACACAAAGTGCATTCACTGTGAAAATGTGCAAGTTAATATTCAGCCGCCATCAGTGGAAATGAAGTTCCAAATGGGAACGTTAGCAGTCGGACAGGTAACCTAGATCAATGCCTAATAACTTTAGCCAGCCAGCAGTATCTTGCAAATGAATAGCCTGATTCAGGTCATCAAGCTTCACACTCCATGACAATTACAAGTGCTGGGAATAAGTATGTGTTCATTTTACTGATAACCGATAAACAAGCAACGGCTATACACCATTTGCATCTGAAAAACTGATGGATGTCCATGCTGGTGAGTGCGCACACATGCCGCAGCACTTTGACTTCATCAGTCTGTAATCACCACATGTGGCCACACAGACCGCAAAGGAGAGGGTGAGAGGGGCGAGGAGGGGGTGTCAGATAACACTGGTGAGAAAACCATCATAAAAAGGTGAGTAAACGCTATCTTGCATTATAATAAAAGGTATGTTAACAGCGTTTCTGTGTGTTTACCCCCCCGACTACAGTCCTGGTAAGGCCTCAAGCATACACACACTGCACTTTGGTGAGAAAACGACTGCAGATTTTGCCTACTTTCTTTATTGGTAGATGAAAAGCTCTTCTGAAGGCTGTGTGATGTCTGACACTTGGCTGACATCACACAGGAAGCATTTTGCAGGCTGTGTATGTGTGCGTGTGTGTGTGTGTGTGACTGAGTGTAATACAGCACTGTATGGCCAGTACTAAAATAATATAGAGCACACTTGTGTAGCATTATAAGCCATATTTTGCTGCTGGCAAGCACTTAATCTGCTCTCCATCTCAGCACAAGTGTGATACAAGCACACCCACAAAGACACACGCAGCTGATTGCCAGAAGCCAATTTAAAGAGTGATGTCCCTCAGCCTCACTGCAGGCACAGCTCCAGGTTGATTACTGCTGAGTGCCGCGCAGCTCAGGTATGACTGACTTTCTGGCTCACAGTCGCTTTGATCAACTTAGAATTTTACAACCAGATGATGGGCTTCATCTTGAGTGTTTAGTGAGTTACGGTGCTTTTGAGACAATGCCAAGCTAGTTACAGGTGTCACCGAAGCATTAACACTTTTCATTCATGTTTGACATGATTGAAAAAGTTTTGATCGGCATCCGTGTTAATTAAAGCACTTTGAATGCGGCGGCTGATACAGACATGAATAGACAAAAAGAAAAAAAAAAAAAAGAGCAGCCGCTGTGCTGTGAAAGTGCTTAAACCTGTGCTTCATGAATCTTGTTTGTGAATAACCTTGTGTCGGTCTCCTTGGTAACAGTGTTAGCCAGTGTTTGGGCTGCGGTCAGCTAGAGGCAGAGTGTAATTAATAATCAGGTTAGAGAGAGAGGATGCTGAAGCGCTCTACAAGCTGCTGCTGCTAACTTCCTAGCTAGTGAGAGGGGCAGGGATACACACTCACACACCACGACACACACATGCACACACATACACACACACAGTTGTTGACAGTGAGAGAGGTTTGAGAATAAGAGGCTGTTGAAGTGCGCTTAAAGGTGAACCACTGGGTTGTTTCATACAATGAGGGTTAACAAGAGGCTGCAGCAATCTAAACCGTGATGGGAGCACACTCAACCACAGACAAGCTAGTGTTAATCAGCCAATCAACCAGCTAGTAGCTCCCTGTCAAGTGTATGTGCGTGTGTGTGTGTGTGTGTGAGTGTGTGTGTGTGTGTGTGTGTGTAATTAAGCATGAAACTCTTAAGTAGTCGCCAACACAGACTCTTAGAGAGGAGATGGTCTTTTTTCCCTTTGTCTTCTTCTTTTTCCCGACCTCGAGCATAAATCATGTCAGTAAAAAAACATCTATCAGTCACTTTGTCATTACTTGAGTCGTGTGCGTGCGTGCGTGTCTGCATGTGTCTTTGTTTTCAACAAGAGACGCCCCATCTGTTGGTAACATCGTCCCCATTTGCGGACAATGGGATGAACCCAATGCCACCTGTATCTGTGGTATCAAAGTTATATGGGGGATGTGCCATTTATCTTGACAGGCAGATAGCTTGATTTATAGCGTTTATTGTTTGTCGTGGGACCGACAATATCGGGTGAAAAGAGATTTGTTTCAAAGGGGCTCAGGCCCACTGGGTATTATTTGATTTGATGTGATTCATATTTGCATGAACCTGATTCTGATTTGCCCTGTTAGCCCAAATTAATTCCTAGTACAGCTGTCACTTTTTAGCCATGATAGCGGCGTGACTGTACGGATGGCACTGTGGGTCACTCAGTCTACCACTTTGGTCCAAACTGAAACATCTCAAACAATGAATTTTGCTATGAAATTTGTCCACACATTCATGGTTCCCAGATGGCTAATCCAACAGGTTTCTGTAGTGCCATCATGCGGTTGACATTTTTAGCTTTGAGTGAAATATCGCAAAAACCATGGAATGGATTGTATTTGGTATGTTCAAAGGAGAATGAATTGAAATTCAGTGATCCTTGTAGAATTGTGGACACTTCTTTCACTTTTTACTAGTGCCATCATCATCATCATCATCATCTTATTGTTTTATAATGAAATATCCGCAAAACTAACATTCCCATCAGCCTCAGCTATAATTTGTATGTAGTGCTAAGCAGCAAACATTAGCACGCACACATGCTAAAGTAAAATGGTGAACATGGTAAGTATTATGCTTGTTAAACGTCAACATGGTAGCATTGCCATTGTTGTGACTGTATTACAATTCTGATGTTAGCATTTAGCTCAAAGCACCACTGTGTCAAAGTAGCATGGGCACTAGCATTGCTGTAGACTCTTGTTGTTGGAGATTCAAACTATAACTTTTCCACATTCAAATATGGGAAATTTTTTTGACATGCAATGATTTGTTAAAAGGCAAAATTCATGGTTTAGAAGCACAAGGGGCCTTGAAGCATTCTGGATTTCACCGAGCAGTGGATGAAGGTAAGGCAGCTAATCAACAGCTTGTCACTCAAGTGAGGCAGCAGAAGCTCTGCAAAAGAACAGAATGTACTTTAAGCTGCGTGTGTTGTGGTCAAATGAGCTTGAATAAGTTGCATGTTTGTTTGAACTTGACATCACAAATCTGTTCCTGGCGATTGTGGTTGCTGATGTAGATACCTTGTGGACCACTAAAAGTTAGATTTTATTGTTACAGAATGAACCTTGCGTCGATGCCAGTACCCTGGATAAAAGTGCTCTAAGATGTTTCTTGCATCATTACACAGCAGGTCAAAATGAAAATACTATCTTTAACTTGACAAACCCGACATTACAAGATACTTGAAAGCCTTCAGAGAATCACTAAACTGATCACTGTGCCCCAAGTGTGATCCCTCTGTCTAATCACATCTATTCACATTCACAGCTCAAAAGTACCTGTTTTCTCCTGTTTCACCATCTAAACATGTGCAACATATCAGGAAAACTAGGCAGACTTTTGACTAGCTCTATTTGACAAATGTCCTGTCCATGGTCAGGTAAAACAACATGGTTTATCTTGCTTCTAAAGCTGAGCTTAATTTAAACTGATCCATTCCATCAAAATTCTGTTGATAAGAAATAAAGGATGTACCCAACTGTATCATGAGCTGCTACAGAGCAGCCAAGGCAAATCAACTTTCCCATTTGCATATTCACAGCAGTGAAGTTTTTAGTTTGGATTAAGCTGTTTTGCACAAAAAGAATAGTCTGTCTTTATATAGAACGCTGTGGAAAAGACCAATGCAGCTACGTTTCCATCAGGAACCAGTCTATCCACAGTACAGTACAGCCTGGCCTCTTTCAGACTATAGTCTTGCAGTCAGAGCTTTGAAGACCACTTTAAGGTCAGTATGACAACTTCATGACCCCTTTTTTGTGTGTGCACAAGTGTTGTCAGGTGACTTTGTTCTCGATCTTCACCGAGACTTTGTAGGTCTCACTGACAAAGTCCAAAACGTATATATTGTCTGGGCAGACTGGAAGGCACAGCAGACTAGCCAAAGACCCAAGAGGCAGGGGAATATGGAGCCCCAAAAGGGTAATGTGAGGATTTTTAAAACTACTATTGTGTCCTCTCACAAGCAAGAAAATGTATTCTAAATGAAAACAAATGTATTGTGAGGGAACACAAGAAACGCAAAAGAAATTTCACCATGACCCTTAAGGGAGTCCACAGGGGAAAGATAAAGAGTGCCTCAAACAGAAAAATACAAAGACTTCTCAAACAAAGGGAGAGAAACGGGTGGTGTAGCATTTGTTAGCATCAATGCGGTATGGCATAAATGGAAATATTAGAATTTGTTAGTTTTTGCTCTGGAGCTAAAGTCCCACCTGCTCTCCTCTGTCTCGGTAGTTTATGGGTTTCTCTCTTTTTTCTGTTGTAGAACCTCAGCTCTGTTTGCCGACCATCAACAGATGACCACGTGCAGAAACGCTGAAGTCGTGTCTTTAATGTGAAGTTTCAAAACTTTTGCATATCTTTTCAAAAACCTTGATAATTCTTGGATTGCTGTACTTCCAGTATTTTAGATAAACTTGTCAAAAAACGTGCAGAATGAGCCCGTCCTCACCAGGGAAATGGTGTATAGGTTGACTTTGCAAGTAGGTTATTACAACCAATATTTACGTTCATTGTTGGCAGCGACCTCTAGTGGTCAATGGAGGAAGTCAGGTGATGTAGTGCAAAGAACAAGACAATCCATGTTTGGGGGACGGTGGAGTTGAGGTATGGGTAAAAAAAACAAACAAAAACAAAACAAACAAACAAAAAACCCCCAAGACTTTCACCCAGGAGGCTGTTGTTCTTTGTCTCATGTGAGATGCTGACCCATTTAAAGTTACGTAACGTACTTAACTTACGTCATGTTCGTAAGATTAACATACTTATTTTAACCCATGACCTCGTCCCAAACCTAAACAAGTAGTTTTTTTTTTTGCCTAAACCTGAAACTGCTGACACATTTAGCACCTTAACCTGTGGTTCTATATTGCATTAATACTTCATTGTCTCTTGAAGATATAATACGTAGATCAGCTGATAATGAAAACCTAGGTAAAAATATTACAACCTCCGTTCACTGGCTTGCTCTCAAATGTATTACGAACCTCTTTGTCCTCTGCTCAGCCCAGCACACGCCTTTCACCTCCTTACATTATTTAAAGCACAAAGGTATTTCTCCACACCCCCTTTCTTCTCCACTTTCCCTTTCCTTTTTTCTTTGCTCTGCTTGCCTTTCATCTGTTCTGCAGATCTCTTCTCTTAGCCTTCCTCAACTTTCATATCTCCTCGCTCGTCTCCTCTTCCTGCCTCGTCTCTCCTCTCACTCCTTACACTCTCTGTCCCATGTCCCTTCATTCTTCCCAACAGGTCTTTCCACTCCTTTCCCCTAAACTCTTGACTCTTTGCCCGGCCTCACTTCTTTATCCTCTGTCTCCTTCTGTGTCTCCTTCCCGCCTTCCTTCCCTCTCATCTCCCCTTCACCCCTTCCATTTTCCTCCTCCCCTCCTGCCGTCACCCCTCCTCTCACCGCCTCGGTTCACCCTCTGATGATTGCTGAGCACATTTCATTTGACATGAAGACAAAGGGCTGAGTACACATGTGGTTTCTCTGCAAGTCCTGTGTAATATGAAATATTAATGCAGGCATAATTTGGCTCCCTGGATGACGGGTGGAGGTGGGGATGGTGGGGGCTTTATAATCACCGGTGACTGCCGTTTCCTTCCCCAAATGATGGTATAGCTGTCAGGATGGATTGAGAAACAGTAAAGATAACAATAACAGAATGCTTACTGTTGGCGGCTACCGTGGCCTATTTCTGTCTCAGGGTTTAATGGTTAAATTGGCTCGTGTCCCGAGTTACTGAGGCAGCTGTCTCTGTCAGGCTTTTCAAAGTTAAAGGTGCTATGTACAGCATTTTTCAGCCATCAACAGTCATGGTCAAATTGGTTGTGATAGACTGCTATAATTACCATAAACAATTGGAAGCCTCACTTGCACACCAGTGATTTTTGTAGCCCAATGTGTTATATTTACCATGAACCACATTGCTGCAGTGATGTTTCTACTTGTTCCTTCGCCTCTCTTTGCTCTCCTCAGTCATAAATGCTTTTATGAAACAATCACCTTGACTAACGCCAACATTAAAATGCTACTTAAAGAGTTTTTGTGGCAAAAAATGTTTTTATTATTTATTATTGACACATCCAGCAGACATGGAGGAACATTAGCATTCATTTAGAGTCATCTATCTGATGTCTTTTAACGCCATCTCCACCGACTCCACTCTCCGCTGTGCTCACCAGCTAGTGGCTAACGCTGCTCCTCTGTCATTTGGTGTAATAGCATACAGCAGGTTGTAACTGAGAAAAGCCTCCTGCAGCTGGATGCACGGTTGATAAGATTGGTGAGAGTCAACCTGATGGGAGCTGCAGAGTAGGTGATGTGGGTTTGTTACTACGTGTACTGTCAAATTAAACATTAGTGATTGGTGCTGCTGTAAATACATTTTGCTGAGTGTAGGATTGCGCTATGCTGCCTTTTTTAGACACTATTTCTGCTGAAAATATTTTACAAAAGGAGCGAAGCCGATGTGGCTTCTGCTGCTCGCTGAACAAGGACAAACTCTTTCATATCAGACCAGCACAAACTCAATCACGTGCTGGAATGTGTGCTTGTTAGAGCCTGTTTATGTGCTGCAGTCCTCTTGGTGTCACCTGCAGTCGATTCAGTCTGTCCACCTCCATCTCCCTCTTTCAGGAATTCATTTGAAGAATTATAATGTGACTGATAGACTGACCCATCTGTTCTTCTCTCGACACGACATAGCGCAAAACTTTTGCATCAAAGGCAAGCACGTGCACACACACACAGAGACACACACACACACACACACACACAGACAGACAGACAGACAGACACACACATTTTCTCATGGGGACTAGCTTTTTCTCTTACACATACACACCCGCACGCACGCACACACACACATACACACACACACACACACACACGCTGTATGATGCCCTGCACACACACAAGGTCACAGTTTGTCTTTCACATGTTTAATTCTCTCACTATATATTTTTTTCTGTCGCGCTTTCTTTCACACTCACTCACACAGATACCACACATCTCTCTCTCTCTCTCTCTCTCTCTCTCACACACACACACACACACACACACACACACACACACACTCACATAGGCTACAGTTGCATCACTAGTGAATTACCATGCCGTTCCGCGTTATTAAACATGACACTCGGCCTAGATAATGGAGCCTTTCTTCATCTCAATTTGGAAGGCTAATCTTATTGCTTTGATTAGCAGCAGCTGCATTTGCATATCAAGGCCTCCCCTCCTTTAATTCCTCCATCGCAAATCCCCTCTTTATAGCTGTAGATAAAAGGAATCTATCTATATGTATCTTTCTTTAGAATCTTTTATTCCTCCCCCCTTCCCCTCTCTTGTTCTTCGT
Organism: Chaetodon auriga; assembly: GCF_051107435.1. Classification (NCBI taxonomy): domain Eukaryota; kingdom Metazoa; phylum Chordata; class Actinopteri; order Chaetodontiformes; family Chaetodontidae; genus Chaetodon; species Chaetodon auriga. The sequence continues at coordinate 6,402,599 of NC_135085.1, read as the reverse complement.
TAACTCCTTGTTCATTGCTTCATATTCTTGTTTTCTTGTGTTCTGTAGTCATCATCAGCTCAGCTTAGTCATCTTCTTTTTTCTCCTTCTTCACATGGATGGAAAGATGCCTATCATAAAATAAGAAGCGAGGCGCAAGTAAAGCATGACTTCATCGAGATATGACTGGACAGGCAATGGCCAGTAATCCTGGTTACTTATTGTCCAGTAGGATTCCCACTCCATGAACTAAGATCAGAAAGAAAGGGAATGTTTCAGCAAAAGTTTAAATTACAGCCTACTATTAAAATGTAACCACGAGGTTACAACTTTGACAATAAACTTCAACAACTGCACTTTGCTCACTATTCACTGCTGTGAATGGGTGGATTTGGTTTGACCCTGAGACAATTAAAGCAAAAATAAACTGACAGAATGATTGCTAGTTTTTCTAGATCGGGACAATCTGCATAAAATCAATTTCTGCTACATCATACATCATATGGATACCGCTAAAATAAAGCCACTCACTAAATCTGATCACGTTTAACTTTGTACTTACTTACCATATATTTCTCAACCTTGACCAGACATGACACCACTCCATAAACCATGACGAGACGACTCCGACTTCACAAAGGAGATTCATGCATGTGATTTACTTGTCTGGTACAGTGTGCTGCTCTATGCAAGTGGCAGATACAGTATGATCGAGATGAGGTGGTGGTCATCTTACTGTCAGACCAGCAATTGTTGCTGATTAAAAGTAATGCGTCCCCTTTTTATGGACAGTGTATAATATATGTCATGAGGGTGTATTTCTGCATTGCCTGTTCTATAAATTGAGTGTAAGTGCATTAATATTCAAATACATGCATAAAGACAGGGACGAGATCAGGGTATCTGATGAAAGCCAAATTTCCCCAAACCAGAGCACTCAAGATACATCTCAACAATATCTGCAATATACTGAAGTTGTGAAGCCAAACAATATTTTTTCAAAACTTAAAAGCTACAAACTGCACTATCTGACATCAAACAGTGGCATGAATAAATAAGATAGAAAGGAGTGGGTGTATCCAGCAGTAAAAACAGGTAAAAAGACAGAGAGAGAAGAAGAAAATGTGATTATGTATGTATGTATAGAAGAGTGCATTATTATCATTAGTTTAGATATTTTCATTACCAGTGAATAATTTGCCAAAGCTGAGGCATTTCTGTTCATTATGCTCTGTTAATTACCTGCATGTTCAAATGCAGTATAGTAATAGTAAGAAGGTAAATGCTACATCAGTGTGTTCTGTAAGGTCAAATGCAAAAGAGTTACAGGTCAACCTGAGCCTGATGTCATGTCATGTTGTAGAATACATCCACCCAGCTGAGGTGTAGAATATAAAGATGCTGTGCACTTCTGCACATTGACCTCTTGTGCTTGTGTCTGTGTCTTTGTGTTTGTGTGTGTGTGTGTGTGTGTGTGTGTGTGAGAGAGAGAGAGAGAGAGAGAGAGAGAGAGAGAGAGGGAGAGAGAAAGACAGTAAAAAAGAGAGACAGAGATAGTGGGTGTCTTTTATAGGATGTTGGCCAATATGATGTTTTATGTATCCATAAAGAGCTCCAAGGCCGTGCTGACTTTTCATGCTTTAGAAACACTGTCAGTGGTCTGTGAAAATGGCTGTATTGTGTGAGATCGAAGTTAAGTGCAGCATCAAAAGCTTTTACCTATTCACAGTTCATCAGAATTGAAAGCCTGAGCTGCTTCAGTCATGTAGTCACCTTAATAATGGACAATTTTAGAGCCACCAATATGTACAAGCAACATTATACTGTAATTCTATTATCAGTGTGGCCATGTACTGTGTTTTGGTAAGGCTGATTTAAGAAGTGCCTGTTTTTGTCACTACTTTGCTGTTTTTCTTCAATTCGATGCAGCAGATCTAGTGTCAGAACACTTTCAATTATCTGCAGGGAATAATATTTCTTCATATATTTTGTGGTATTAGTTATAAGTCAGTTATATAAAAATACTTTAGCTTTATCACAATAAAGCAGACACTCTTTTGGATTGACAGCTGGAAATCGAACATTCCATATTTTCAACATTTTAAAAGCTTTTTCACACTGTTTGCTCACTGATTGACTGTAAATGCTAAATATGGAAAACCAAATAACACGAAAACAAAATTATTTTCAAATCATTTTAATAAAACTTTATTCATATACAGCCAAAGCATGACAAAAGTTATTTAATACGCTTTTCATACTGAGCAGAATGCATTAATCTAATCCAGACCTCTTTATGATCTACATTTTTTGACTACACAATGATTTCATGTTCAAATACAAATGGATAACCACTTGCTGCTATGAGCCATTTGCTGCCCTTTGTGTCTATGTGCCTCGTATAATGTGCGTAGATGGTCATCACCACATTCCCACCAAGTACACTGCACCGAGCACACTACAAATGGCAGTTTTATTACAATTTGCCCATTTTACCAATCAATACACCTTCAATGCAATGGTATGACCTGGCCACAGATTTTCTGTGCCAATCGGTTTTTGGTCAACAATGGTCCAATGAAAAGCCCAAAACCAACAATGAACCTATCCCAACACGTATTGTGTGTCTGTACCCAAAAACTAACATATCTTTATACTATTATACTATCCCTCTGTGCCATTGTTGTCCAAAAACTATTACAAACACACTTCAATGAGCCACACTGTTGCACTGGGTAACACGTTACAATGAAGACAAACACTAGTTTATGTTGACTCTACTTACTAGTGCACCAAATACACACCTGCAAATAGACCCAAACAGTTTTTAAGGATTAATGTCTTCAGAAGGAACATATTTAGGAAAGACGACCAGAGACAGGCTGTGTGAGACATTCTTGGTTTTGGTCTTTTTTTTTATGGGATTCGATGACAATGAAACATACACTATTTTGCCGCTTTGTAATCAAGTCTTGGTACAGCCGGCCCACTCGTAATAATAAAACAATAGTTATTTGTATTCCCTTAGATAAATGTAAAAATTATAAAATACTAAAATGACTCATCACAGTTTTTTCCAATGCCATCCTCGGAGTAAAGACCTTGAATGAGTATATGATGATCTTTTTACAGATCAAGACCATTCATAATGTAAGATAACAAACAACTTCAAATAGATTTTAAAACAATGCTTTTTATTTGATTTTAGACTCTGCAGCAGTAAAAGTGGAGGGTGCGACCATAAAGCCATTGCAGGAGAGTTCATTGACCTGGAGGTGAGCTACCAGCGTGCCCTGATCAGCAGTCAGCATTTTACTCACTGCTTGGGAAGTCCATAAACGCCCATTTAGGTAGGTTATTGCCCTCTCCCTCGTAGCCTATTGTAGTCATCATCTTCAGCTGTAATCGCTCTCTTGTGTCATCATATGCAGATGAGGGAGAGGTGGCGAGAGGTGCACAGTATATAAGCAGGGAGCAGTCTCAGTCTCAGTACCCTGATTTTCCATCAGCTCGCCTCAGCATCTCTGCTCTTACGCCTCCATCCACCAACACCACCAAAATGGCCTTCACTGGAAGATGGGAAACCGAGACCCAGGAGGGATATGATGAGTTCTGCAAGATAGTTGGTGAGATAGACTCAATCTAAAACCCTTCTCAGCCAAAACAACATACGCATTTTACTGCTTCATCCTCTGATTTTCTGGTCTAATTTGTGCGATTCTAACTTCACACTCCTACTCTTTTCCCACTCTAGGTATCCCTGCTGACATCATTGAGAAGGGCCGTGATTACAAGATGATCACAGAGGTCACCCAGGACGGCAATGACTTCACCTGGACCCAGGTCTACCCCACAAACGCCAGGGTCACCAACAAGTTCACCGTTGGCAAGGAGTGCGACATGGAGACCATTGGAGGAAAGAAATTCAAGGTAGGAAGGAAAGAATCCAGAATTTACGCTTCCATTTGTGCAGGGCAGAAATATGAAGGTGGTAATAAACAGCAGCAGGAAGGGAAGGAAGGATGAATGTACCCTGTTTCCTTGACTGACGATAACCTGTGTGTTTTCAGGCCACTGTGCACATGGAGGCAGGCAAGCTCAACGTGACCTTCCCCAACTACCACCAGGTCACTGAAATCAGCGGAGGCAAGCTCATTGAGGTGAACACACTCACTTAGGCTTTTAGTGCGGGAACCTAGCACAATGACAGCAGTTATTATAATGAACACCACGCAGGGATTATTAGAGTCATTAATGTTATATTTCTGTAGGCAGGGATAGGCATTTACTCAGAAGAAAAACACTCAAACACTGAGCAGTGAAAATGATTGCATCTTAACGGGCAATTCTCCACTCACAGTTACCTGATCAAACCTGTGTCAGCGTGAGATAATTCCCTAAATGTTTCCTATCTACAGTTCCATGTGTTTCCATTCCAACTCCTGCTTTGCAGAAATTTTCAAAATTGTTTTTTCAATTTATAACTTCTTGGAAAATTATGAAGAAATTGCAATATTCAAATGAAGTCAAACATGGCGATTTGGATTTATATATGTGTAATTTTAGATTTTAAGACTAAAAACAGATAAAAATGGCATTTGACTGTGATTTAGTGACTTCTTGGGAGTAAAACCTGAGAAAATATTTCAGTATGTTTAATGACTCTTACTGTATTGGTATCAGCCACAAGCTGAAATGCATATTTACCAGTGGAATTGTTTTGGGAACTATTATAGCCACTGTTTACATTACACTGTAGAGATAAGGAAGTATCAAGGCACTGGAATAACAAAGTCCTTGCTTTAATAATTCACTATTTTGTCTGTCTTTCTCTAGACCTCCAAAGCCGGCTCCGTAGTGCTGAAGAGAACCAGCAGGAAGCTGTGAATGCCGACTGACTTTCCATCTCTCACAGTTACAATGGAGATCTCAGAACTACAGCACTGTAACTAATAAACAAAGAAAATGATACTAACATGAACCTGTGTATCCATTTACACTTTCTAGTGTGTGTGTTTGTGTGTACCCACCATACTTTTAAGGATAATGTGTGATCTTTGGACAAGAAAATGTCAGCCACTGCTTCTTTTGAAATATAAGATTAGTTTATGCAAGAATCAGACAAAGGCTTTTGATTAATACCGCAGCTTAAAGGGAGTCAGCAGATCCAGCTTTGCAGGGTTTGGCAGCAGAGCCAGCAGCATAAGACTTCTACTGAAATGTTTTTAACTCTCAGAAATATGCTTAACTCAAATTACTTAACCTATGAGTCCTGTAACAAGGGTTGCAAAGGTTCCCATAGGCCTCATTAGCACCAGAATGTATGTGTGTCCGATCACAAACTAGAAATGGCAATGACCATTGAGAAATTCAAGAATGGAATCTGAAGATGACTTGACACAATTCAATCAGTATTTTCAGATTGAATTCCATATTCATTTAGACTACCCTCACCTGCTGCAGGGGTGACTGCTGTACATTATCGAGCCGGTCATCTGTTCTTTTACTGAAAGGAAAACTGTTCAGTTTGACTCCATTGCCATAGTAATGGCAGTGTGACACAAAAAGAGCACAAACTGAAAAAAGAGCACAACACATAAATTAGCTGCTGGAATAGTCAATATGCTGCAGATGCACGTATCTAAATCAAACCTGATCCTGGATAGTCGTACCACATATCAGGTTCCAGGAAGGCAGGAAGTCATGGTTGCGGGTGCTGATGTTTTTCAGTGTTTAGTCTATTGATTAAAATAGCTGCCAGTCCATTCTGTCAGATGTGTATGGAACACATCACTAAAAAACATGGACAACAACATATTAATACATGTTGATAATCAACAGATAAAAAAGTTAAGCTGCTGTGCTACACACATTTACCCCAGCGAAAAAAAAGGGGAAAAGACGATATAAGTTTAAACTTTTTTATTAACTGATGGCCGTTATACTGCCTGATGTGTGGGTTGAGCCTCAGCACCCGTTCACATACATGTTCATGCTGAATGTCCATCAAAGACCTTCAGTTACTGTGGGCTTCATTTCATGACAGGAAGAATGTTAAGAATACAATCTGCTTTTCCTAAACAACTTTGAGGGTGTTGTCATATAGATGATTTATTCTGATCAAGAATGGCCTATTCTATTATTATTTCTATCTATCTAAAGTCAATTCAAATAAATATAAACAATGTAAAATCAAATATCATGCAGGATATCTTCCTCAGTTTGATTGCTGCTCTGCTGCAGCATACTCAGTGCTGCCAGAGGTGGGTGGAAGCCATATTGCAGCAATACCATTAATTCAAATGTGGGTATAGTATCTTGCGAATATGAGATGTGTTCATCCCTGATCTTATTTACTTTTTTTGACAATTGCTCTCTCTTTTTTTCTCTACCTTTTCTCACTTATGCACTTCGCGTCTGCCCGCTGTTCCTCATCTGTGGTCTCTTTTCCTTTTAGCTTCTGTAGTCCCATTCTCTTCTGTCCTCTCCCCGCATGTCCTCTCTTTTCCTCCCCTTCTTGTCTCTCTCCACATCTATTTCTCTGTGGCCTCCAGCCAAGCAAATAATCAGTTAATTAACCAGCTCAGTCCCAGGATCATTGTATCAGCTCTCAGAGGAGCACTGTAAAGGCTCTCACGTCTCTAAATTTACAGCTTCATTAAGTGGACTGGAGTAAGGTACAAATCTTTTGAATAAAATTGCCAGACTAGAGCCGCAGTGCATATGTGTGTGTGTTTGTGCATGTGTGCTGGCCTTGACTTGAGAGCTGGTGACTCAATAGCTCCCTAATGAAAACAAAATCTCGTTTTTTTGCCTCTGAGGTGGCGATTGTTTTGGTGTAATAATGAGATGTCCCCTCTTGCCGGCACCGATGCAATCAAGATTTTGCAATCCTGGAAAATTAGGGTTGGAAGGCAACAAGCAAGGTGTCATTTGAGCATGTTTGTGTAGCTCAGCGCTGGTGCAATCACTCTGCAATATCACTTCCTTTGTCCTGACAGACAAACAGGCCTAATTGGCTATTTCCAAGGCTACTGTTTCTGATTGGCCATTCTGCCTCTTTCTGATTGGTCTCCATCCAGGCAACCAGAAGTGGAGAGAAAATGGCTTGTTAACGTCTCCATGTTGTTTCTCTTTCTGTTTTTGTGATAATGTACCTTCAAGCACAGTTGGAGTCTACATATCTACAATATGAGTTTGCATTCCCCTGAAACTCAGTATGTGTCTGTAGTGTAGCTATTTTGGCAACTTTTGTATGTTAGTAATTTCACTTCAGTAATACTGGCAAACAAACCCTTACAAACGCTTTTTTTCTAATTTAAGAGTAACACTGAGGTTAGCATTCAGTCAGCTCACACCTAACCTCCTCGCTTGGATCAAATCCACTCTGACTGCTCAGTTTCCTCCCACAGTCATGACATGCAGGTTAAGTTAACTGGAGATTCTAAATTGCCCACAGGTGCAACTGGACAAGTAAATGGTTGTCTGCCTGCATGTGTTAACCCAGTGATAGACAGGCAATGTGTCAGAGTAAATACAGCTTCTTGTCAAATGTGCTGGATAAGCGGATAATGGATGACTTAATGTTTTCCTTGGTTAATTGCAAAAAATATTAGTTTAATAGGCTGCCTGCATAGTCAATAATGCTTGTCTAAGTCTAAAAAAATACTATCAGAATTGTTTGTTTAAATTCATATTCCCAACATGATGGGAAAATTATGTTGGTGTTGTATTCTCCTTTTGTCCTCAGGTTGTGTTGCTGTTTTGTCAGTGCACAAGAGCGTGATCATGTGGAAGGTGCACAAATATTCAGTCTTCACTTAAGAAAAAAATAACAATACAGCAATGTAAAACAGCCAGTTGCATGTAAAAGCCCTGTATTCCTTGTTAGTTAAATAAAACCACATACATTTTATCAATTATTTTTGTCAGCACATTGCTGAATCATTTACAAGCACTTCATTTGGAACATACCAATGCCAAATATTGAATCTGTGGTCACTGAATTAACATCCCTAATCATTATTCTGTTCTTTTTCTGTTCTGGTTTCATGACATTGCAGGAAGGCAGACAGAAGTTGGCCATGTTCCTGCAAAGTATTTCTTAGATAATAATAACCATGTTTTTGAAAGGCTCTTTTTTTCCCATAAACTCAGCCCATCACAGGACTGCTTTCAAATGTAGCCAATGAAATGTCTTTTAAGTTATTGTATACTTATATTACTTTTTAAATTTCTATTCCTCCTTTGGTAATGAAGTGATATTTTTCACCTGGTTGTCCATCTTGGAATACTATAATTTTACCACGGTGGAACAACGTCAGCAACATCTGCCTTCACATTTTCTTGCCAACTCCCTCTTCCAGCCACTCCCTCCTGCCTTGCAGTCACCTCCACCCAACGACATACCTGTTCCCACTTTTCTTATCAGCCCTGCGCCACTTACCAGCCTTGTTATCCCCGTCACTCTCAGATAACTCCTGAAGTTTCTTTGTTGCCACGTGTTTTTACTTTTTTGAGCCACCTACCTGCCTGTCTGTCTGTCTGTCTATAAGCTTTTGCATGTTCACTGCTGCAATAAACCCACAAACTGTTGCTGCTTTACATTTAGGTCCATCGCCTGCTGCCTCACACTCACCACCTTGACACATCCTCTCTTACTGTCACCAGGCTCTTGGTTCTGTATAGTGGTCTACACTCTCATTCACACTGAGGCTGTTCATCAAATATATCCAAGAGCAGTTCTTCTAACAGTAGAAATAAATTTACCATTTGTATTTTTAAACAACTTTCCATTACTCTGACACCTAAACTGACACCTCTGATTTATGTTCTTCTTCTATTGTGGGTCAACAATTCTGATCCACAATCCTCTGCACAGTGGAATACATACCCAACACAAAGTCTTAAAAGTTTGGAAAATGCTTCATTTTATCTGTTGATGTTTTCAAGGTCAAGGTTGAATTTGAATATACTAACTAAAAAATGCTTGATTTTCAACATAATCTGGTGTTTCGTCCACACAATTACTCATTACTCAAGTATTTTGAACATTTGAAATCAAACAATCCCATTGTCATATTTGTGTGTTGTCTCCTGGCACGTTCACTTGTCATTCAGCTAGGTAAGTCTTCTGTTGATGATGATGATGATGATGATGATGATGAAAACATAGAATTCAAGTTAATATGAACAGCTGGTGACATAAAGTGACAATACACACTGATTGCTGTGGGCATAAAGGAAATCTGTAAACTTTATTTTTCATGATTGCATTTATAGTAACAATTTAGATATGATGATAAAAGTTTCTAGAGTCTAGAAGTTTTTGTTTTAGGTACTTTGAAAGTGATTGAAAAGTGCTTGAATTTTACTCATAAAGGTGTATGAACCCTAAGAGAAAACACACAGATGACAGCTCATTGACAGGTAATTGACTTGTGTATAATTAATATGTTAATGCACTGTTGCTGCACAAAGCTAAATTGATAGTGATAAATGTTAATTGTAAACATCAACCTATATTTGAAGGAAAATGACATCAGTCTAGCTTAGAAAGCAGTCTAGCTATCTTAGCTTCACCTCCGTATCTAGCTAGCTATTTAATTTACTGAAATTATCTCTCATACACCTCCAGGGAACTTTGACAGGCATGTCATTTGTAAGGCTGGGGCCTGATGAACATACTGCCATCTTAATGAGGTGAAAGATTGAGAAGCAAGACATTTTCACAGCTGTTAAAGGTTTTGAATGAGTGACACTTGAGTCTGTCTGAAATGCAATAAAAGGAACATCTGTCATTGTTGGGCGTGTCAGCTAATTGTTGGGTTCCCTGTTCCTCCAGAAAGTTTGCAGTGGATAATGGGCTGATGGGCAAAGTGCAACCAGCCTGTGCCATGGGCTCACCAGTGCCTCCCATTGTGGACAGCATCCACATGGAGGCCTTCACAGAACACATCAACTCAGTGGACAGTAACAAGTTCACATCAATTTGGCTTTTTTGGACTGTGTTGTACATGCTGAAGGACAGGAGCCTCAACATTGGAGCATGCAGAAAACCCTCACACAAAGACCAATACTTACTCTTTGACTCTCACCACCCACTGGAGCATAAGTTAGGAGTTGTCAGAACTTGGCAACACAGAGCTGAGAGTGTGCCAACAAGTGCTCAGGCCCAAGAGAAGGCTTGTGGATACCTTAACTGGACCTTTGCGAAAAGAGCCACAAGATCCAGGAAGAACTCCAACACTGCAGGTGGTGGGGAGAAGAAGAAAGAAACACAACAACATAGTCATTCCCTATATACAGAGAGTATCTGGGAAACTCAGGAGGATTTTGAAGAAAGACCTCATCCCTTTGTTTTTAAAATCCAGGACACCATAAGTGTTCCACCTAAAAAACTGCACACCCAAACACAAAAAAGTAGTCTTGCGTATGCAGTCCATTGCAGGGAGGAATGCACAGACTTCTATATCTGTGAAACTGAACAACCATTGAACAAACGCATGGCTCAGCAGAAGAGGGCCAACTCCTCAAGTCAAGACTCAGCAGACCACCTACACCTGAAAGATAAGGGACACCCATCCAAGGACAAATGTGGAAACCATGTAACATCAAAGGAGGAGGTCTACAACACCTCTTACCCCCACCTTCAATGTTGTCATTTCATCCCTTCCCAGGAGATTTAACAACTCTTCACAGTTGGTGTCATGTGACAACTCCAATGACTGTTGTTCGCACAGCTAGTCACACCCATGTGATCTCAACAGCGGTGATAACAACCTCACAGATGTTAAATATCTGGGATACGCCACCAGCCACTTAGAACTGAAGAAGCCTGTTGGATGCGAGGCAAAATGTTTTCAAGTTTTTACAAATAAGTCCAGTTGCCCTTGATTCAACCCTCCTTGACTAACCATGACCTGGATGACTGAGACTCTTCACAGGCTTCTACCACAATATAGGACAAGCCATCTATCACCCTGCCAGTGCTTATCTCTTCTTCAAGTCTGGAGACTGTTGTATTCTCAACTCCTATCGTTCCTGCTGCATTCACTCAGCATGGCTAGACACCATTAAGCAAGAGAAGCAGGGAGCAGGACCATCTAGAACAGATGAAGAAAAGAGGGAAAAGGAGAGAAGCTGAAAAGCGGGCAAAAGAGGAGCAATGGTATAAGGAGGTCAGGAGGAAAGAGGAAGAATTTAGGTCAAGAGAGGCAGGATGAAGGACTTTGGCATTTCTGGATGCTGTAGTTAAAAAGTAAAGTCTGTTTTTTGTTGTTTTATTTAACAGTAGTTGTGTTGCTTCAGTAGTTGTTGTCTAATCAACTCACTATCTTTTTATTACGTGCTACATTATAGCTCAATCAGTCAAAATACTGTATACTGTGTACTGATTGTTGAATAAGTGATGACAAGGGTAGCTTGACCCACTGTCTGTGGTGGAAATGCAAAACAGATCTAGAGTTTAGGTACATGTAGCTTACAGGTAAGGTATGGGTTTTAAGGGTACTGTATCAAAAAGTGTTTGATGGAAATGCAGCTTTTGATGTACCTGGCCCTCGACAGCTTGTTGTTGTACCTGACCTGCACACCATTCAGGATAGGTGCACAATGGGGCGTCACCAAACAGATGCGTGCAGTCAGACAGGGGTCACCACCATCACCTAGAATGTATTTTCCCTTTGGTGGGTAGAACTGCTGGGCATAGACAGTGGTTTCCCTGGTTCTGTCCATGATTCCCGCTGAAAAACAGTCCTGTCTATGCCCAGCAGTTCTACCCACCAGAGGGAAAATACATTACCACTGGACACACACGAAATTGCCACCATGGTTGCAGATGGCCAAAGGCTAATTGGATGTGAATACCTTCCTATTAAGATTGCAGCTAGAATCCTCTGCCTTGGGCTTAATCTATATGTTGTGCCATCAATGGTACAGACTGCCGCATGAAATGCTGGAGAGCCTGTCATGTGGGCATTGCCAGCACCCATGTCCTTGATCTGGTCTGGTTGTGGTTACTGAACAATCCTCTTCAGCAGCTCAAGTACTGATGTCCTTATGTGGACCATAGGACCTGAACCTTATGTGATGACCTGTGGGCCTTATTCTTGGGGATATCAAAATCCTTAAAGACTAGTCTGTAAGAAACTGCATGGGCATGAAAGTATAGGAATGCAATCCATGATCAGCTTCATGTGTCAGGGCATCTGTAAGTGCTGTTACAGGCTCTCCTGTCAGGTAAAGGTCAGGGCTGAGGATGGACGTCTTATCAAAATAAAGCTACAGCATGGGCGTGTTCAGGTTCAAGTGACAGTATGTTATATGGAGGACATGCTATGAATATGAGAAATAAAGTGATTCCATGTTATGCAAAAGCCTCATTTGAATTCCTGTAAAATCTTATTCTGTCTGTTACCTGTTTTATATTGGTACAACTGTTTTATATTCCATAACTATTCTCAAACCTGCCAACACTGTTAGGGAGGTGCTAGAGCAGCTACACTTCATTTCATGCATGGTTTATTTACAGTTTGAGAGACACAGACAGTACGTCTTAGGAATGCAATGATCTGATTATATACTGTCACATATCATAAAGTTTTTGGAAAAATATATACAGTTACACAACAGAATTGGCAAGTACAGATATGTAACACTAAAAACAGAATTAAGCTTCACGTGCAGACAGAACACAGTGACAGCAGCTGCATGTCTGCATGAAAAAAGAAGAAAGAAAAGGAAGTGTTGAAGTGAACAAAATAATGATAAATAACCAATAACCAATGACAACAAGGACATAGCTATGAAACTAACGACCGTGGAATGCATATGTAATTTTACTGTCATGAATACATGCATGTTGCATACTGTATTACAAATTACAAAGTAACAGACGAGCTCTCTGCACTGACCTTTGTCTCCGTTGAGCTCACTGAATGGCATTTTGTTGTATCTCCATTCAGTCAACAGAAAGCTTGTGGTCTTGGTGAGAGCTGTATGCATAGCCATCCACCTCAGCTTCCTGTTTAAGACTTGTCACTACTCTGTATGAACATCACACCACTTCCTGTTTTGGCACTGAATATAAACATAGCTCTCTTTAAGTTGCTTTAACAAAAAGCAATGTCTATTTTTGGAGTAGGCAGTCTCTCTGGTGATGTTAGGTGCTTCACACAGCCATTGAGCAGAGACATTTCTTTTCAATACTAAAGGCTCACTGTCCACACTACATTTAACAAGTTATTGGGCATTGGACAATTTTCCTACCATTGGCCATTATGAAATTGTTTATGTGATAGAGCTCAATAGCCTTTGGTAGCATTAGCTTGCATAATATTATAGAAAAGGGATATTCGGTATAATACTGGCTGGTCTGACTTCATGCTTGCTTTTGTGTCTGAAAATTACGTAACTCTCCCAAAATAGTCGACTGCATCTGGATCCAATACAGGCAAAATATCGACAGCTTTCACGTTGTAACAACATGCAACTTGTACACAGAGTTTCTGTTCATTTCACTGTATGTTTTGACACTGGCTTGCAGAAATCACATCCTGTACTGGCAGCAGTTTCCTCTGTATCTGAGTGCAACTCATCAACTTGAATAGACTTTATGAAATGGACCCACAACTGCTTGTTTGTTTGTTTTTTCCAATTTCTCAAAAAAGAAAACTTGATTTCTATTTGCTAGCACTGAAGTACCTCTTTCTTCCCCAGGCTCCAATTTCAATCACAACAGCAAATGACAGTGAAGAACGCACTGAATAAAGAGATACAAAGAGACAAAAGGGATGGTGATTCAGTGCGGATGAGTGAGGGATTTAGACAATAATAAAAACTAGAAACAACAAGGGAGAGAAAATACTCTGGGTACGATAATGAAGGGGTGACATACCACAATGTGATTGACACATTAGGCATTAATAACCTGGAATTACCTGTAATAACCATGGTAACACTGGCAATTTGCTTTAAGTTCTCCTGTCTTGGTGAAAGGTGGTCAGTCCAACTGGATACAGAAGAAAACCAAGGGGCTGTGTCTGCACAAAGCTCAATTTAGTATAAATTGCATGAATTTTCAGCCTATAGCTCTGGTCTGTGACAAAGGACTCCTGTTTTCCTCTCACTATGCTTCCATTGTTGCATTTTGGTTGTTCTGTCATGGTGAATTCCACCACAAATAGGGATATCTAAATCAATTTTTAAAAGATATTTTTGCAACTTTCCCATTTGTACACAGTTTGCTAAAGGGATTGTACTTGAGCAAAGCAAACATGGAAGCGCTGTATGCCATTCAGCTCATTAACCACACAATTGAGGATAAATCTTAAAACTGAAAATACCCACTAGTACTTGCCAGTTGATCAGAATCGTACTTTTAGTGGTTATTTTTTCCACCAACAACCAGAAGGGGTAATAATAAGGACACTTCATTAAAATACAAACTTCCACAAATGACAAAAACGTGAGTTTATGCTTTATTGGACATGTTCTGAAACTTTATTGTCCTGTTTTACAGCAGAAAAGAATTCAAGGATGGAGACTAACTGGTTGGTTTGACCGCACATTTGTTAATGAGGAACACACAGACGTGTCCTTGAGCTTTCCTGTAGAACCTTCCAGTTCTACAGGAAAGTTCCCTAAAAGGCTGGAAGAGCTAGTTTGATATTTCAATGTAAAGACTCGAAAACAAGCTGCTTTCTGCAACATGTCGTACAACCACGCCAAACAAGAAGTGTTTGTAGCTGTTCCAAATGGCCATACTTGAAGGCAGGGTGAAAAGCCCAAACCCAAAGATGTTATACAAGCCCTTTGGTTGGAACATACCAATGCCTTTAAGCTAACACAAATTCTTTGGTCGGTGAATTGACACCCTTACAACCTAGTGCTGATTTGATGAGGGTTAGGATTGCAGGAAAGCAGGCACGAGTCAGTAATGTTTGTGCGGTCTTTCACAAGTTAATAAGGTTTTATGTCTCTTTTGAAAAGCTCCTTTATTCCGATCAACACATCTCGACACATCATAGAGCATTTTTGAAAAGATCTGGCTGGTATAGATACAGGGCCAAAGTGGAAAAAGATTATTTTTCAAGTTTAGCCACATTATTGTGAACATGGGTCAGTACAAGCTCACAACCTACTCACTGACCCTCTACACTACTGCTTTTAACCCAAGGTCTCTGCCACGTCTCTGAGATGATCAGACCACAAGCTGTTTGCAGCAAGGAGCAGAGAGCCCAAGCTATCTGGCCCCTGGACTGTGGAAAACCTCTTCCCAATAATAGAGAAGACTCCGTAATTGATATTGCATTGACAAGTCCCTACTGGAAGGCATTTTTTTTTTTTTTTTTTTTTTTTATTCAGGTTTTGGAGCTCTACAGTTTCCTTATTTGTCCAACCATGTCTCTGTGTCTGTGATGCTTCTGTTATGTTCAGTGGTGGTAATTAGGACTCAAATGCAGACTTGGAAGTGGAGTGACCGGTTAACCATTTATTGCAACAATAGTGGTTTCCCGATACTTATATGAATGGTAGGAGTGACTTTTCTGTGAGCAGTGAGGAAGGCACGGGATCCAGGGGTGATGAGTGGATCCAGAGAGCATAGCTGCCATCAGTGTACAGGTGGATGAATATTGGCTGGGCGGGATGACACATGGTGGTGAGGCACTAGTGAGAAAGACGGTGGTGGCAGTTGCGGGCTTGAGGCTGGTGGCAGAGTGAGGTCGAGAGGCGGCCGGGATGCTGGTGCTGGAAGCTGGAAGCTGGAAGTGGATAGCGAGAACAGGCGGACCCTCTGCGGAGGCAAGGAACAAAAGAACAAGTGAGATTTCACAAGCCTCTTGTAACGCATTTAGCTAGTCTCTCTAGAGAACAAGTAGGATAGCCGACTATACCACTGAGTGGCAGAAATAATCTGGCGATGAGTCCTTCGCTGTTCGCCATCTTTATCCTGTTTGGGATTGTGATTTGGACCAGCTGTGTCACGGCCAGCTCCCAAACCCTGCCCAACCTCTGCCGAAAGAGGACAAAAAAAAAAAAAAAACGAGCCCCACACAACTCCACCAAAAACCAAAACACAGACGTATCACAAATCACCACAGCTTATTCTTGCACATGTGGTATTATAACTTTTCCCTGGAAGCACATTGGTTAGCTTGTGTTGCTTTTAAATTGACTTTTTAAGTCTTGACTTCACATGAGCAGTGATTGATTGCTTACCTGTACAGACTGAAGATCCAGCCAAGTGCAACTCTGAACAGGGAAAGCATTTTAGTGGATGAATGGACAGATGGATTAAAGGTGGGTGAACCAAATGGGCTATTTCCATATAATTAAAAAAAAAAATCTAATGTCCTTTTCAGTCATTGAGCGCAGCAGAATGGTAAAGAACAGTAGAGGTGAGTGGTGTTTCTAGAATAAAGAACTGTATTGTCGAAATGACCACAGTTTGACGGCACAACTGTGCCGTTCAGTCTTTCGTGCATTAGTCCTTACAATGAGTTGTACATTCACTCAAGCTTTCAGTCCTGCAATGAGTGCTGCATTCACTGATACAGTCAGTCAGTCCTACATACAGAATAGCTCTACATTAATCTTTTGTCTTATAGTTATAAACCTTAGTCTTTCCATTACCTACCTCACCAACAGACCATACCATGTGAGGCTTCGTGACTGTGTGTCTGATGTGGTAGTTTGCAGCATGGGGGCTCCACAGGGTGCAGTGCTCTCTCCTTTCCTCTTCACGCTCTACACATGGGACTTCAGATACAACACTGCCACTGTCACCTCCAGAAGTTCTCCAATGATACAGCCATCATTGGACATTTATCACAAGGTAACAAACTGGAATACAGGGAAGTCATCAAAAACTTTTCAAATGGTGTGGACTGAACCACCTTCACATAAATGGCAGCAAGACAAAGGAGGTGGTGATAGACTTCCGCAGGAAGGTGCCACACAGATATCCTGTACAAGAAGGGCCAAAGTCGTCTCCTGCTAAGAAGACTGAGGTCTTTTGGAGTATGTGGGACACTGTTAAAAACTTTTTATGACGCTGTGGTGGCATCTGCTGTTTTCTACGCAGTGGTCTGCGAGGGTTGCGGAAGCTCAGAGAGGGACAGAAAGAGACTAAACAAGCTGGTCACAACAGCTGGCTCTGTCCTGGACTGCCTTCTGGACAGCATGGAGGACGTGGGTGAGAGGAGGATGTTTGCCAAGCTGATATCAATCACGGACAACCCCTCTCACCAAGGGGCAAATAATAATGTACATATACATTGTTGATTTGTATTTTTTATTCTGTATCCTTTTTATTGTCTTTTTGATCTTTCTCCCTTTTATTCTTTGCTGGCTATAACAATTTAATTTCCCCAGTGTGCGATTAATAAGATTTATCTTATCTTTGTCTAGTCTTATCTTAGTGCTGCATTCAGTCTGTGATATATGTACTGTAGCTTTATGTATGTGTCCAAGTACACAGAAATATACTCCGCTCAAAAATACTGGTCTTTAATTACAATTTAATTACAATCACAATCTTTTTAAACAGCAAAATGATATAAAAGTGATTCTTTCCATAACAATTTATCTTTGGCCACGTCTGCTGACACCAGGTTACGATGCACATTTACAAGAAACAGCCACTAGTTTTTTTTTTTGTTTTTTTTTGTAGCTAACTTATGAAATTAACACTAATTGGCTACATTAATTCTAGACATGATTTTCTGAGAACAATTGGTTGCAGAGAGGTCGCAGTGACAGAACACTGATGGTTTTAAGGGGGTCACTGTTGAAATGGCGACTCTGGATCAAACCCTGGATCTGATTTTAGCTCATCCAGTGATCTGTACACATTAAAGATTGAGATATTAATTAGATTGCAAATAAGATTCTCTGAGATTTGAGTAGAAGAGACCCTGCTGTGTATCCACTCAAACCATTGGTCTACTTTCTTGTCAGTCAGCAAGCTTGAAAGTCATCTATTCATCCATCTATCCATCCATCCAGAGGGGCTGACTCTTCGTGCCCTGTAGCCCAGGACAGGACCTCTCTCTGGGGGACAGTAGCCAGCTTTGTTCCCCTGTCATGCCTCACATTCTCAGACCTGCCCTGGTTCCCTTACATGCCTGCTCTGCGGGCAAGCAGGCCAGCCAGCCTGCCAGACAGGGAACCAGCATCCACCCAGACAGTCAGTCAGCCATCCATCCATCCATTCATACATTTGAGCTGCTGACTTCTTGTGCCCCCCTGGGCCAGAACAAGGCCTCTCTCTGGGGGACAGTAGTATGCTTTGTTCCCCCCCTCATGCCTCACATTCCCCAGACCTTCCCTCGGTCCCCCCTCAAGGCACAGGGCACTGGGAGGAGCACGGGCCTCTCTCCGCCCCCATTTCCCTTTCTCTTTTTGATATTATCGCTCTTTTAGACTCCCACCACCACATCTCATTTTTCTGAAGGGTTTCTTTCTCCAGCCCTAACCCTTTACGGGTGTCCTTTTTTTTTTTTTTTTTTTTTTTCCACCAAGCCATAAAACTGAGAGTTAACAACCTTTTCTCTCCTTTCTCAATCTCTTACATCCATCCTCTCTCTGTCACTCCCACACACTCTATCACTCTTCTTTTCCTGAAGCCTTGTCTTCCTTGATTCAGTTTTGTTGCTTGGATCTCTATAATCAGAGTGCACATATACCAAATTTGTATATATTGTAATCATACTTTTTTCCCCTTATTCTCTCTGACCCCTTTTCAACCGATTCACTTTCTCTAAATCAATCCATTTTCCAAGTTTTCAATCTATAATCAGCTATTCAAAGCATTCGGCAGTGCAACTTCAGCACCATCCACCAGCTCACCTCCTTTCAGCCGCTTGCTCAACACAAAACACAAAAACCTGATCCAGTGCCAGTGGCTGTCTGTACCTACAGCCCACTTCTATTCAGTGAGGAGAAGGGTGGGGGCGTAGGCCATAATTAAAAATGGCGGCATTGCCGTCACACAATAGCTCTGCACAGCAAAGGCTTTTATTGCATGTATTTTTCTCAACAGGAGAATGGGCAGTCTACCCTCTGTGAGCATTTAATTGGTTTAACAGCTGGAGAAGATGAGGAGGAGGAGAGGTGAGGGGGGAAGACTCCAGTGGAGGAGAGGAAACAAAGACATGGGAGAAAAGTGCAAGTCGCCAGTATTTTAAATTTGTGGTGTCTGATGTTGATAAATTTATCAGTGGCAGACCGACTTTAGATATTGTGCATCAGAGTGGAAATTAATAATTTTCAGCCCCGTCACCTCCCATCTGCACACTGTGTTCATTAGCATGCATCCAAAAACTGATTAGAACGTGTTGCAGTTGCCTGAGCGAAAACGTGGGCTTGTTGGCAGGTAGCATTTTCCCTGCAGCATCATGGATATTAATATTATTTTTAAAAACACTGAGATTGAGAAGACAGAAGGCAGTGCCTTTTTGTTTCTGGATCTTCCACCCACTTGTGAAGCTGTCTGTGTGTGTGTTTTGACTGGCTCTGTGTCATGTGTGTTCTTGGGTGAATGTGGATGTTGACAAGTGTCTTTGTCTGTCCTCTGCCAATAAATGAAAACTGGAGCAGAGCCTTGGGGCAAGGTGAGGCCATGACGTTCCTCTGGAGGTTTCGACTAATGGAGATCCAGTGTTGGGTTGGAGGACTGGCCCTTTGGGACACGGCTGGGGATTAAAAATGTAATCCACTGCACACATTACCACATGCAGGTTGGAAATTGCAATCTGGGGTGTAAGTGGCCACAGTTTTGTACTTCTACTACTGTATTTTGATATGCCTTGCACATACCACGATATTGGAATATTCTTCCAAATTTGATTTGATTTTTCCTGCCACTGCAGATCAACTGCTTAAATTTACATTCAGCAAGAATCATGCAAGTCAACTTTGAGCAACCCAGTTAAAAAATACACGATTTCATCATGCTAAACATGATACATTTAAACACTTATTGTGGACTTGCATGGTTGCAATTAGAATGATACCTGAGAGTCAAATGTTTACCATTTTTACAGTTTATTGCTTTTATGTTGGTTTTCTTCAAAACTCAAAAATCTGGTGTCGTAGATTTGGCTTGAAATCTAGATTTTTCTTAACCTTTCCATTTTTAAAGAGCAGTTATCGGTCAAAGTTTTGCCTAAAAAACATACTTTTCACATTTCACAACACTACAGAACTTTAGCAACTCAGACCTGAATCACAGTTAATTACAGCACATCTTATTCAGCGCGAGGGTAAAATGACAAGCATACAACAGACAACTCAGGCAGAACTGATTACAGCGAAAGTTGAAGGATTTTTCAAGGTGGAGTTTTTTTTAATGACTCTGGAGTAACACTTTACAATGATCTGAATATAACACAGAAAAACAAGCTATATTATAATGTTATAAGGATACCACTTTTAACAAGCAGATACTGACTTACTCATCCAGCAGACACGACGGAGCAACATTAGCATTCATCTGGAGTCGTGTTTCTGGCAACTTAACAAATGTAAGTCACTCTGCGTCTAACTTTGGTTTGCCCTTCACCACCTCCAAAAGGAAATATCTGGTTCTTCAGCAACTAAATGCTTCACTACATTCATCGGCAAAAAAACTGACGCTGTTTGTTTGTAGTTTTTCGCTGGGACAGATATCACACACTAAGTTTATTAGGGCATTTTTGCCAAAAACAGCTCCCTCCTACTGCTGAAAACAAGGTTGATGAGAGCGGTGAGACTGAACCGAACAGTAAAGACTCGGGCCAGAGGACCAAAAGATTGAGCTGAGAGACACTTACTGTAAATGCTCTGTAAAGCTGATGAGAACGACAGAGTGGGAGAGTCATGTGACCAACTGTCCATGTAGAGATATTTGTTAACGCATACAGTTGAAAACATGACTCTCCTTACCACCGCTGAGGCTCATAATATGGAGTGTAGCTACTCCATGTCATTAAGTTTTTTGTCACTTCTGTGATTGTTACTGTTTGTATAACATAATCCTAGAAATCTAAAATCTTAATGGCTGAAGAATCGGCACTATTTACTGAAGACTAAATGTGAGCTACAGAGCGACAATAAGGGTCATGTGCAGCTTCTTCATGATTTCCTTCATTATTCAACTATTTGGTTTGCACATTTATTGGTCAGGTAACTTCCAGGAAACCTGTGATATCTGCTACACGCAGCCACCTGCCACTGTGCGCACTCCTGCAGCATTAAATACAGTCGGCCATATATTGCAACTGTTGTCACGGGTAAGCTCAGGACCCAACAGCAGAACGGTAAGCAGTTTATTAGTAACAGTATAAATGTCCAGGATGTGAAATTCAATGGAGCTTGAGCCAAGCAGGCGATGCGGAATGGCGGACCGAGGCAGATCAGAGAGATGAGGCAGAGACAGTTTGGCTCGGAGGTTTGTAGGCAGTGGAGACAAAACACAGACGTGAGCTCAGGAGCACAGAGCAAAGAGCACACTGGCAAGAAGAAAACAGGAGCCAAACCAAAGCACCACATGAGATAACTGACAATCTGGCAAAGACTGGAGTGAAGGATCAGGGTTTTGATTGCGTGATGAACCTCAGGTGTGCGGGTGGGCTGGCAGCAGGAGGAAAGCAGGTGAGTCACACCCATTTCAGCTCAGGCTCAAGAGAGGGGAAACAAGAGAAACACAAGGAAACAGGCAGGAGGATACTGCCAATCCTGACAGCAACAATGAGAAGGTTTCTACTTATCTGAATAAAAGTAATTGAATACCTTTGAGGGAAAGGGCTAAGACATCATTCCTGAGGGCAACGTTGCATGAAACAGAACATATTATGAGTGGGAGTTCACGGTAAGGAACTGTTGAGGTCTTTACAGAAGGTAGGGTGCTGGGTCAGCATTATCCTTTTCAGTTGTCTTAGTTAACTGCAACCCCTGAGGCATCAACAACCAGTGTTGCGATTTAAATAAATTGGTATTATTATTTTAGGTACTCACACTGTTTTTTCTTTTTGACATAGAGTTTTCATAATTCTTTCTTCGGCTATATAGACTATGCTTATATACAGGTGTCCTGTGGGTAGGACTATATCTTGTCATTTGTAACTAAGATCTTTGTCTTAAAAGTAGATTACCAAAACACAAAATGGTATGTGCAATCTATAATTCCCCCACGTTCTCTTCAGTGTGCCAATTCATCAACAGCATATCTGTCATGATATTCCCACCTTGTTACTATCAAATGTTAGTTTCAGTGGAGGCCTAATGGGCAAGGTGGGAGTGCATATAGATGGAGGGATGGATGGTAAACATGTGATGTGGTAAGGAGGGACTTCCCACAGCTACACTCCAGAGACAGAAAAGCTTATTTCACACTTCATTTCATTCTAATACCTAGAACAACAGCACGGGAAAACGCACTTGCACGCACAAACACACACACACACACACACACACACACACACACACACACACACACACAAACAATCATCTCCTTAATATATTCCAAATGTGGGCAAACACACGCACACAAGCACATGAACCTATAAACACCATAAGTTTCCACATGAACATGGATTTATCCACACATTTGTCTGTCACCCACACACTTAATAAGGTTGAGGGATTAGGAAGAAGAGAAAGATAAATAAATACAGAAAAAAGAACATGTGATAAAATATGGAAAAACCAGAAGCATGATGATTTAGCTTGCTTGTGTGTATCAGAGAGCCTGTGTTCACTTAATCTCTAAATAAAAGTATTGTTTGTGTGGGCTAACAAAAATCAATACTGCACAGTTTAAATACTGTAAATGTATTTATTTGAAATTCTATTAAAGATTTCTCCAAGGTGTTGCAATTGTGCTAACAGATTTTATAATTTTATCATTACTAACATTAGTTACTGTGATAGATGCTGGCAGGGAACAAAAACATTGCCTACACAGTCTTTGAATCATGTTCTGGCCTCTGATATCAACACGTCTGTAAAAGTGAGGACATACTAGCTGGAGTTGGGCAGGAACTTTGAATGCTGACAACCAAAAAGCTGTTTTGAACTGAGCTGCTTTGTGTTTGTGTTTTTATTTGTTGAGTGGTGGTAAAACTTCTCAAAATTCACCGGCTCATGACATTCCACAAATTCAGATGGACATCACCTCTGTCCATCAAGTGTAGGATCTCTTCAGGGGCAATGACAACATGAAAGACAGCTGACCCGAGTGAGAGACAGCTCTGAGGGCATCGGCTACTTTTCAAAAGTCTTTCCAGCTTGGCTACATGTTCCACTTTTCACAGCAAAAAATACAAAAAAATGTCTTTTTTTTTAAATAATCTTTCATGCCTTATTGTTCTTTAATCAGGGTTTGAGCAGCAAAGTTATTGAGACGCCCAATAACTTGAAATGATGTGCATGGACTTCCCAAGAAATATGAGCCCAGTCGGCTGGATGGTAGCGCTGTATTTCAGGCCCATAAATGCAGGGATCTAGGTGAGAATTAGGTGAATAACATTATCAGGCTCATGAGGGGGTCTAGCCTCGGCTGTGTGAGCATCTTTTGGTTGACAAAGACACAAATGCCTCCTCTTTTTGTCTTGCAGGAGTTGTCGTTCCTGTCAGACCACACCAAGGAGAAGCCTTGAGCCCACTGTTCTCGGTAGTTTGTGATCAAGTGAGTGGTTGAGGAAGAACAGGAGGAGTTTGTCTCATGTGAAGTGTAGAAAGGCCGGATTGCTTTGCCAACGGAGCAGCAGAGTCGAGTGGCGTTGCATTATAAGATCCATAGATGATTAAACTCAGAAACAGTACTTTGAAAAAGACATCATCACATACTCAATTGACTTGTCAAGTGGCACATAAAACATCTGAAAACGCACTACATTTAGCACAAGCAAACAAAGCACTGACAAAACAGCAGCATGGCCACCAGATGATCACAGAATTTTTGCAACAGCAGTGATCACCAGCAGCATAGAAGAGCCAAGGCTGGATATGAGACATTACACACAAAAGGCAACAATAGAAATGACAAATATTTGCAACTGGGGCAGACAATCACGAGATCTGAAAAGGAGGCAGACTAAAATGTATCTCCATCTGTGACCTTTTTACACTACAAAACCCCCATTAACTCTCTTAGTCCATTGACACCCAGCACTCATTGGCTGCAACAGGTCAGATTGTCAAGCTGAAAGATGACCTATAGAAATGACATCATTATCAATATATGAGCCAGAAAGACAAAGATGCACATACACAATAACACACTCGCTTGCTCCCATCGCCAGCAGTGCATGCCTATATAATGATGTGATCATCAGTCAATACTTGCGTGTCCATGCATGTGCACGCATGTGTCTGTGTGTGTGCATGAGTTTTAGTGAACCAATCCTGTAATTGCATCGAGCAATTGGAGCTGACACCTTGCACTTTTCATGTTACAGTCATTAATGAGAGAGGAGAGCTTTATGAGTGTGTAACCCCCCCGCCCTGCACACACACACACACACACACACACACACACACACACACACACACACACAATCCATCCCTGCCTGTCACATTTCATTCATTCATCCATTGTTGACAAGAGAAAGGGAAACACTTAAAAAACAATTTCACAGCTGGGCCTGATTGGATATAGTTTGTTTATTAGTAGACAAAAATGTTCCTTTGCCTGCCCGTCAAAGCGTGTTGGAACTGAAGAAAAATCATCATTGTAATTTTCTGTGTGTGTAGATTTCAGTTTCAGCTTTAATTTAAGGGTATTTACACATAAGGTGAATGGCGAAGGAATGGATGAATTATTAATGACAAAATGAAATGTTTCCGTTTTTCATTACAAAGTCATGTCAGCTGGTCTTTTCCAGTGCCTTAAGGCCATTTTAAATGTAACTGTAATGATTTTCAATGTAAAATTTACATTCCTGTGAAAATAAAGGCCTCTGTTTGAATTCCAAACTTGATGAGCTCTGCCTCGTCAACTCACCGGGCAGTAGAGTCTGTTCCTGTTCTCTCATTGGACGGCTGAACTTTCGTGGGAGGAGCCAGCTTGGTGAAGTTCATGTTTTGCGGCTTGTGTGCGCCCAGCCTGCGCCCAGTGGAGCAGCATTTTAAGGAAGAAGTGGACGGTCACGATCCGTAGCACAACAACTTACAATCTCAAAAGCCCTCTGTTTGTGCTTTAGTCATTGTGGCAAATTTGAAATGTGCCATGAACTTACATCCCACTTAAAACAGCGATTTATTTACCGCTCATATGTTCAGGAAACATAGAGCACGCTGTGTGGACAGCGTAAGTGGAATGTCCAAGGAAACTATTCCTCAGTCTTCTGCTGTCATTTCATGTGAAGATGCTTCCCAGGACTCAAATGATGCAACAACAAACAAAAGCACTGCTCTGCCACAAAACTTCAATGAGACATTTCTTAGGAATGTATGTTTATTCATGCTAAAAGTGCAAAGGCAGCTGCTTCTTCCAGCTTCAACAATACGATGATTGTTGAGATGAGAGATGCAAAATGTGCTTGACTTGGGACACTTTAGATAAACTATGCTCACTTCTATAAAATGACGTGTATAACAGATGATACTATTTACTAAATACTATTACTATTATTGATTAAAATCTGTGATTGTGTGAAGGAGTCAGATGTGTTCTCTCACGCGTTCCGAAAGATGTTCAAATACATGGAGCATTAAAAAGTAACATTAGGAAATGGAATTAAGGAAGAATTCAGCATCACAATAGTCTTGTGAAGCAGACTGCGATGTTTTGGGTGACTTAAGTGATGGGCAGACCTTTATGTCCAACCAATTCTTCATTGAAAATCCAAGATGGCTGAAGCTAATTCTGTACCGAGATGCTTTTGAAGTTGTCAATCCCCTCCGCTCCTCCAAGAAAAAACACAAAGTTGTTACGCTCTATTTCTCTGTGGCAAATTTACCTGCTCATGTGTGGTCCAACACTGATCACATGTCTCTTGTCTTATTGTGTGGAGAGAATGACCTAAAACAGTTTGGAAGTACTAAGGTTTTCTCAGAGCTGTTAGCGGATTTAAAAGGTTTGGAGGAAAATGGAATAACTGCGGGTGGTGATGCACTGGATTGCTGGTGATGATTTGGGTTCACATGGCATTGGTGGATTTACTGAAAACTGTAGTTGTTTTCAGTACTTTTGCAGGTACTGTGAAATGACTCAAAATGGGTTTGAGAGTGATGATCCAAATGTATGTGGTCCACGTAGCACCCCTGAAAGTTATGATTCTGCTGCTGGTGATTTCAGATGAACTCTGTTTTCAATGCTCTGAAGTCTTATCATGTTTGCCAGCCTGGCCTCCCACCCTGTTTATGTCATGACATATTTGAGGGTTTCTTATCCCACGATGTCCCAATGTTCTTGAAGTACTTCATTAAGACAAAGAAATGGCTGACATATTCACTCTTGAACCTCACATCAAGCAGTTCATGTTCAAACACAAAGGATCTGATGCTCTCACAAAGCCATGTGCAGTCAATGCTCAGGCCTCCAAAGCTTTCTGGTCAAGCCATTCAAAAGTGGAATTTCTTAAGTTTGCTGCCTGTATTAATTGGTGATAAAGTGCAAAATCCAGAAGATGATGTGTGGCATTTAACACTTCATCTTAAAGATATTGTTGGGTTTTCAGAACACAATACCGATGTTTCCACAGACACAAAGGTACATCATATAAAAAAGGAAATTTCCTCCTGTCAAAAAGTGATGAGTCCATGAAGTTTGCAGAACTTCTTATTTTAATTAAAAGCGATGCAGTATGCAGTATATTTTGTGATAGATGTGCATCAAGCTGACTACCATTCTGAGTACTCAATGACAAAACAGAACACAAGGTTGCAGCGTCCAAACATTAACATTTTGGTAAACTTTTATCACAATATGTCAATCTCTGAAATAATGACTTTCATTGTTAAACAAAGCTTGACCTCAACTTTCTTTCTTTTCTTTCCATCTCTGTCCGTCTCCTTCCACTCCTCTGTTGATGTGTTCCAGGTACCCGTGCATACTTCCCTCCAGAGTGGTTTGATTCTAAGGCATACAAGGCGTGTCCCACCACTGTTTATCAGCTGGGCGTGCTCTTCTATTTGTTGCTGAAAGGACACCCATATTTTACCACCTGGCACTACTTCAGTGAACGCATTCACGTCAACAGGGCACTGTCTGCAAGTAAGACACCCCCCCCCCCCAACACACACACACACACACAGGAAAATCTATTCTTCAGGTTTATTTTTCTGTTGGTTCACTGCAACTGCCCACTAAAACCTTTGATCTACCGATTTCTCTCTTGATTTTCAGATGTTAGGGTTTTGCTGTACAGGTGTCTGACCAGAGACCCTACATGGTGAGTATTTCTGCAGGATCTACAGTCACACCCTGCCCTCAGAGATGTTTGCCCTTGAACATTCCTGTAGAGGGGATCTCTCTTTGAATTGCCTCTTCTGAGGTTTCTTCCTAATTTCCTTTTAGGGGGAGTTTTTCCTCATCTTCATAGAGAGCTCGGGCTGAGTCGGGAACCAATGCTGCGTTTGGAACAACACTCAATCTGATAGCATACTGTGCAAACGATAAGAGAAATAATAATAAATAAATAATAATTCCTTTGATTTGCTGCTTCTGGTGTGAGTTTTAGGTATGACTGTGTCAGATCAATGTACTACTTGACTGTTTCATAAAGAATCTGCCGAAAATATGTCTGATGAAACTCTGTCTGAAACCTTGGCAGAGATCGAAAATATCCCTCAGGGCAATCCAATCGGTAGAACATGTGAAAATAAAAACTTCCTATGAAAGGCAAGTCATTACAAAATACAGATTAATCAACATGTGTTTGACATGAGATTTAGTCATATTTAGTCACCCCTCTTAATATTTAGTATTGACACACTGGAGATTCAGTCTCATCTTGGTCTGAGAGAACCATGAAATGTTAAGTTGACTTCTGGTTGATTAAAACACCTGATATACAGGTCTTAGCATTTCAGTCAAACTTCTGTAAACATCTTCCATTTTCAGTTTAACAGTCACGGGATGATTAAAGTGATTTCAAGTCTTGAGACTTGAGGCCACAAACGTGACCCTCATGCTGGTGCTACAAAAAATTCATCAAAACATTCAGATACATCCTTTTGGGGCCATGAATATCTGGGCCAAACTTCAAAGCAACCCATCCAACAGTTGGTGAGATATTTCAGTCTAAACAAAGTGGTGGGCCAACAGAAATTGCCAGCCGAAGCTATCCTAACAGTGTAGCTACAATAATGTATTAGTATAAGGTTAGAACAACAACTGATGGTGTGTGTAAGTGCATTTTCTTCTTGAACACACCCTGACCCAATGTTTTCTGAAGTAACAGCATTTTTTTCTTTTGATTCCACCTTTCAACTCAGAGAAGGCATTTCTTTTGAGTGTTCTAACTATTCCAAGCTAAAAGGTTTACACTGGAATCATGCTTTCGTCTCAATAAAATAAAGCCTAAATTCTAAATTTTTGCTTTGCTGCACAATCCTCATTTTCAATAGTGACACTGCTACAAGTCCACACACACACACACACACAACACCTCCCACTTCAGTTTGCTTAGGATCATGGAGATACCTCCTCTGATGGAGTGCTAGCCATCTGGTGCTACATTCACCACACCATGGACTCATGGAGTGTCTGTTCCTGCATGAGTTTGTTTGGTAAGGGGAAGATAGAGCATGAGGCCCCACCCAGGGTACCTTCACTGCATGTAGTCATCTGGAACCTATGAATGCAATGTCCCCATCGCCAACACACAGTGTCATACACACACACACGCACACACTCTCACAGCACAATCCCTTTTTTTGAGTGTGTGATGGTTAGATGCATTCAGAGGATGGTGAGGGGACTGGCGGGTGGATGGGAGGATGATGGGTGGAGATGATAGAGTGCAGTGGTGAGAGCAGAGAGAGGAGGGTGACTGAGGGTAAAATGATGGCTCAGGGCAATGAAGATGGAAATGGTGGCTGATGTGAAGAAGAGAGTGCAGTGAGGTGGTGATACAGTGGTTAAAGTTGGATTTTCTCTTGTGCAACCTCATAATATGCTCAATAACCTCCGAAACGTGAGCTGCTTTCTACCAGCTAAAATCAGTTTTTGCTCCCTGGTGCTTATGATGGCTTACTCATTGAAGTCCTTAAAAGTGGGTAAACTGGGAGCAGAAAGCAGGTTTTGGAATGCAGTGTTACGTGTTTTTTTTTTTTGGGGGGGGGGGGGGGGGGGGGGTTCTGTATATGATTATTTTTTCAGTCTTAGGTCAGGCTCACAAGAGGCCAATAGTATAAAGGTGTAAAGATGTTTGGTGGTAATTTTCCCCAGTTAAAGAAGCAATACGTTTATTTTTGAAGGGCATTTTGTGCTTTGTTCAAATCCATTAATAAACCCATAATAATCTACTATCAGTGTACCCAGGGGCCCACAGAGCCAGTGGACCCTTGCATGTGAAAACTGCTTGCTAACACATTTGTCATAACAACTTAACAAGGTGATAATATGTTGGGCCCTGTCTCCCAGTGATCACGATTATACAGAGCTTATTAGCAACAGACAATATGTTGTCATGGAAATGTAATGCTGCTGAATTACTCTGTTTCCCCAAAAATTTGGATGCTGTGTAAAACGTGAATAGAAACTGAATTTGATTTGCAAAACACTGAAACCTCATATTTAATTGAAAATAGCATAAAGACATAGAAAACATGTCAAATGCTCACGCTGAGAAATTTCATTGTTTTTGAAAGTTATATCTTCATTTAGAGTTTGATGGCAGCAGCACGTTTCTAAAAAGCTCAAAGAACACTCTGGAAGTGTTTGGTTCAGTTCAGGGTCTCCTTTGTCATATTTCACATTTCATAATGCACCAAACATTTTCAGTGGGTGACAAGTCGGGACTGCAGGCAGCCAGTTTAGCATCTGTCCTCGTCCATAATTTCCAAAAAGAATTTCAAATTTGGACTGATCAGACAACAGGACAGTGTTCCACTGCACCTCAGTCCATCTTAAATGAGAGGGCAGCTGCATTTCTTGATCTGGTTTATGCACAGGCTCTTCTTGCATGGTAGAGTTTCAGCTTGTATTTGTGGTGCAGCGATGAACTGTATTCCTGAGCCCATGCAGTGATGTCCACTACAGAATCGTGTCTGTTTTCAGTGCAGTGGCGTCTGAGGGCCTGAACATCGCGGCCAGCCAACCCTGGTTTTCAGATTCGTCCCTTGCGTCCAGATTTCTTCAAATTCCCTCAATCTGTTATTGACTTTATGAACTGCAGACAATGAAATCCCTAAATTCTTTGCAGTTTCATGTTGAGAAACATTATTCTTAAATTGTGTCACTATTTGCTGGCACAGTGTGTCACAGAGAGGTGAACCCCTCCCCATCTTTACTTCAGAAAGGCTGCGCCTCTCTGGGATGCTCTTTTTATAGCCAATCAATTACTCACCTGTTGCCAAGTAACCTGATTAAGGGTGAGATGTTCCACCAGCTGTTTTCTTTTAGCATTTCACCTCTTTTGTTGCCACTATCCAAACTTTTTGGAAATGTGTTGCTGTCATCAAATTCTAAATGTGGGTATAATTTTCAAAAACACTTACATTTCTCATTTTCAACATTTGACATGTTTCATTTGTCTTTGTGCTGTTTTCAATTAAATATGGGTTTGCAGTGTTTTGCAAATCGTCACATTCTGTTTCTATTTATGTTTTACACAGAGTCCCAACTCTTTTTTTGAAATGGGGTTGTACCTGGCAAGTCACAAAAAAGTTGATACTGAACGTATGTTTATGTATTTCATTTGTTTTCCGTCAAAATAAGCTTTTTTATGGTGATGTGTCGGCACTGGATGCACTGGGTTAGTGTTAGGGAGAGATCATTTTCCATTTTGATAGAGAGAAAATCAGCAGTGATCTCTCTCTAACCTCAACCAAAGTGCTTTTGTTGCCTAAAGCTGACCACACTCTGGATGTGAACTTTGTATTCTGGTGTCCAAGAGAGTTGTTTTATTCAATCAAACAAATGTTGACTGTGAACATAATCCAGGCAGTGATTACATTTGTCAAAACCACAAATGTGAATTCTGAAATTAGTATATAGTATAGAAAGGTCGTTTCTAGGAGAAAGGGTTGATATGATAGATGTTGCATGTACAGCATGCTCCACTGCCACCAGGCAGCTGAGCAGAAGTCAGGCATCAGGCATTTAAAACCACTAACACACACACACACACACACAAACACACACAAACACACACTGTGACGGTTTGCTGTGGGCATGTGAGGGGGGAGTTTTTTTAGGGCGCCATGCCAGGTCTCTCTCCTGACATATAAGATGTTTGATTTAATCAGTCAGTTAAGTCTTTACCTATTGTTATTTTTCATTTAACCTGACTCATTTCTTTTCCCCACATCAACACACACAAAGGCAATACATTTAACTATGCACACCTTCACTCATGAAAATAACCTGAGCAACACAAAGTCACAACACCACAAAATATTAAAGTTAACACAAACACTGTATTTGTGGATCTCAGAGTCACAGTGGCAGTTCAGACAGTTCAATTCAGTCAGAAAAAAAAAAAAAATTATATATATATATCTCCCAGAACAAAAATGAAGAAACCCTTCAGGACAAAGCAAAAAATTCATAAAGAACAAAAAGCACCTCAGTCCGAGTAAAAAAAAAAAGACTCGGTACCTGAGTGGTATTTGTCACAGTCAGTGTTTGTCTTTGTTTGTTTGAGGGCTTCCAAACCGCTCCGGAGGGGTGGGGTTGCTGAGAGGTTATGGCAAAAGGGACGGAAATATGAAGATGTGGATGAATGAATGGATTGCCGTTTGAGGTCCGGGTCGCAACTGCAGACGGTGCGGGAACGTAGCGGTACGAGGGGTGAGGATTAACGGCTCACTTTCTGCACAGGAGTTCCGACACTTTGTGCTTCACACTATCCGGCATCAAACTAACTCTGGAGGTGGAGATTTTTTATAAAGCGGGGGTGGTTACGAGGGCGTGGACAGGCTGGCTGTCACAACACACACAAAAAAAATGTCTTCATTTAAATGCACATACAGAAAAATGTCTGCCTATAGGTTAGCAATTTGAGATCCAACATTCACAGCCCATTTAGTCCATCCATAGAGCCCTGTCCCTGTCAGCCCTCACACTGCGTCCACACATATACAAGGTCATCAGCAGTCTCTGGCCTCTCATGAAGCCGTAGCTCTGAGCCTACGCTGCATTGACCACATGATACTCTGCTCCGACGGGACTGTGGTTTTCTGAAAAAGTTGTTCATTTCCTTTTACACAATTTGTGTTACTTGTCAACAACTCTGGGCCTGTGGGAATCAAGACAAGCCTGATTAGCTGTCATCTGGTTGTCGGTTGCATTGCGTCAGAGGACATTTTCATAAAGTTGACCTTTACTCAACCTTCTGTAGTGAACACTGAACACTTTGAATTCTCTGTAGCTCAGCAGGTGGCGCTGGGATGCAGAGCAGGGTCCCATTCACAATCATTAGCAGCCTATTGTCCCAGATTTTGAGCCTGTTTGTGTGAACAGTCCATCATAAATCATCACTGAAAGTGTTCAGTTTGCATTTTTACCTGCTAAAGGGAAAAGAAACAACTCCATGGTTATACACTGAAAGAGTGTACGTTGGTTTTGTTTTAATTTTTATTTATTTTTTCAATTTTGTCTGTGGATTACTGTCATTTCTTGCGTTCCTTTAAAATGTAATGTATGAATGTCACCTTTGCCTGCTTATTGGCTGTCAGCGTTATGGAGCGTTATCTAAATGGTTTCAGTAAAGTACAAGGTAAGGTACAAGGGTACAAGGGTACAAGGTTCATTCATGTACTAATCTACAACACAGGGTCTTGTAATGACTTGCTAGTTGTAGTCCCTTTATGCTACTGGAAGATATATGGATGAATACATGTTGTGATAAAAATGAACCATTTTTCAAGGACTGTTTGGTTATGGTTACAATCTATTCGTGGAGAGTAGGTGTCTAGCATTGAAAAGAGCTTAAACACAAGGATGTTCTCTCAATTGTTGAATGTCAAAATGTATTTGTGATGAACATGTAGGAGTGTATTAAAGCAAGACAAGAGGAAGTACAGAGTGTGTGCAGGGTAGCACAAACTGGTGGGCCTGTTCTGTTAATGAATGTTGTGGGATGAGTGTGATCATTACAGCAGGTATATCCATGATGATGAAACACCACCTGAGGTGAACCTGATAAAATTCCTACATGAAAACACAGAAACACTGAGGCATTTGTGCACACATAGATGTGTCCTCTCATGCAAGTAGAGCCAACTACCCATGTATCAGTATATACAGTACATACAGAAGCACGCACACACACGCACACACACACACAGACACACACAATTTCATTGCTTGTCAGATTTATTTTGTCAGATGTCCAAACAGAGAAAATACACTGAAACTTTTTAGATTGGCTGCTAACAGACTTACAAGCTAATTATCAGGAATTAACCTAACCAAACTGACAAATTGTGTATTGTCAAAGTCCAAGACAAGTCAGTCTGGATCCAGTCTATTACTCAGTGATCGTTACCTGGTGGCCTGCTGGTCACATCCATCCAACATGTCTGAATGAATTCAGAAAATATGCACATCTGATGTCACTCACCAGTGAAAAGGGTCCAGTCCATTCTGACAGCGATCGTTGATTAGCTTGCCAACGAGCCAAAAAGTCTATATTTCATCGTTCACCTGCTCTTTGCGGGCACATTATTCTCCAACTCCATCCTCTCTGCTCTGTGGACCCACCATCAAACTGCTCGGCTCCCAGTCTGCACCTTCCCTGGGGCCGACAGCAGCACAGTGGCTGGAATATCGGAGGTAACTCCGTAGTTGCTGGAGAATTACAAAACTTGTCCATTAGATGCAAGAGACATCACTTGGATTTATTTTCATTGTCCCACTCTTGTATTGACTCTCAAACTGAGTATTTTTGTTTGCTTCCCTGGACCCTGAAGAGGAGTTTTTAGCTGAGATCAGGTCTCATGTGTTGGTAGTTGAACTGTGGGTTTTGTATTGAGCACTGAAGGCCTAAATACTTTTTTTGTTTATTATATATTTTAGCAGGAATGTGCATGGACTGTTTTTTTGTTGACATCAATATCTGAGCTTAGTTATGTAGAAACTCCACGCACAGTACTTCACATGTAATCTTTCCATGGTGGTGTCAAGTGAAGTTCAAAGTCTAATTTACCTTCTTAGACAACCTTGTATAAATGCAGTTGAGTGGCTCATCTCTCTGTCGTTGGCATTGATGTTGTGGCGACATTAACTGCTGGAGAGAGTGTTGTGTGTTGTTGCCGCTGAGTTCACACATTAATGTTACACCAGAGAATTTGCTATCAGCTCCTAAATCACAGATACTGAATGTGTCTCCTTTTCTCTCGTACACAATAACTCGTGGAAATGAAGTTGTAAGAATGTGTCTGAGTGAGGAAAAAAATATAGACACACTGTCTGAGCCTCGTCTGCTTCAGTTACATGCTGACAAAATGACAAGAGATGTAACGTTAATCAATTGATTGAATGTCTTTTTGTTGTCGCCAGTCATTCCA
This sequence comes from Chaetodon auriga, assembly GCF_051107435.1. Taxonomy (NCBI): domain Eukaryota; kingdom Metazoa; phylum Chordata; class Actinopteri; order Chaetodontiformes; family Chaetodontidae; genus Chaetodon; species Chaetodon auriga. Next base: position 6,367,955 of record NC_135085.1, on the reverse strand, counting down.
AACCTCTGAATGAGCTGACCAATCACAGCTCAACTGGCCTCCACATTTTTGAGAAGATTTATGTCTCCTCCAGTGACCTTTGCAGCTACAAAGGTTCCACAGTATCCTGACACAGAAGTAAAACTCCAGCTTCACTTTGGTCAGACACACACACACACACACACACACACACACAACAAAGACATTAACAGGGTGTCAGCTAGCTTCCCGTCTTGACGTTATCTGATCTGCAATGCTAATCTGTTTTATTTGTCTCCTGTCAAAGAACTGTTTATTGCTGATTCTCTCAATGCACTTAATCCTGTTTGAACATGCAAATGAGCGAGTGAGGCACAACACACACACACACACACACACACACACACACACACACACACACACACACAGGCACAGAATATACACATCCAAAAATAACAAACACACATAGACAATAGGATGCATTCAAACATGCACCAAGTTGGCTAATGTGAGCTCTGTACCACACACTCATACACACACACACACACACACACACACACACACACAGAAACATACACCAGACGAACAATGTCTTCAACTCTCACAAGCCATTTGGCCAATGTGGTGGCTGATGAGACCACAAGGCTGCTGGGTGTGAAATCACATCCTACCACACACACACACACACACACACACACACACACACACACACACACTTCAAATCACCCTATCACCATTAGAGACTTCACACACACACACACACACACACACACACACACACACACACACACACACACACACTCCAATCAGGGCCCAATGAGCCCATACAGAGAGAGAAATGGGCAGAAAAGCAAGATTTTTTTTTTGGGGGGGGGGGGGGGGGGCAGCATGGAAGACAGACTGTTTGATTTCTGGAGCTTTGAAGTAATGTCCGCAATTTCAAATGTAACTCCCCCTCATTTGATGGGAGTCTATTTTGTTGGAGTGAAAGGAACTGAGTGAAAGGCTGAAATCAGAGGTGAAGAACATGTCTGGTGTGAAATCTTATGTTGTTTCACCTTTTACATTTAGTTTCACTTTTCCTTTTTGTCTTCGCGGTACAGTCTCCAATCAGTTGACTTACCATGGCACTTAATTCCAGGTCCTTCTATGTTTTCTCAGCTGCTCATTTTGGCCCTTCTATCCATGATATCATTCACCTGGTCACTGCTGAAGAGAATGAAACTGCAAGCAGACAAAATGGGTTTCCTGTGCAGGCTGTCTGGGCAGGGTGAGGAGCTCAGAGTTCAAAGTGAAACTGCTGTTCCATCACTTTGAGAGGAGCTAGTTGAGATCCTATGGGCATCTGATTAGGATGGCATCCAGACATTACTGTGCATGTCCAGCTGGAAGACCTGTGGTCCTTACATGATGAGACCAGCAAGATGTGACAAATTAAATCATGATGTGTTGTACGACAGAATTAAAGAAAGTAAATTTAAAAACAAGAAATTATTCTTCAAATCTTGTCTTGTTGAAGATCATCAATAGGATTCCACAAGCTCAAAGCATCTTGTTTGAGAAGTTTTGTTTAGTTGTAGTTGAGTCTATGAGAGAGAGATGGGAAAAGTCCCCTCCCTGTCCAGAACAAGGAATGTTTCAGTTCATGGTGTCACATCTATGTATTGTGTGGTGCAGAGATATCCACTGAAGTTAGCGTGTTAACCAGCTAGCCCATCCTGTCTTGTAATAGCCCACAACTTTGTACCTCAAGAAGCGATAGTCCGATCGTATGACCCCCTGCAAGTTTGCTACATTTAGCCTTTTTAGTCCAATAAATAAACAAAATAAGCGTCAAAATAGCAAGAAATGAAATACTCTTACAACTGTTTTCCAGAAAAACACAACTGTATACTTTCTGAATTCAAGTTCTGCTCCTTTAACAAACTAAGATGGGCTCAACTGCCTTGCTAACTCGTCATAAATGACACTTCATTCAAACTCAACAGAAACAAAATAAAACTCACTAAAACTGTCTTGGTTTGTCTTTCTACTGTTATAGCAATAACCAACTCTGGTTTGGTTGAAACAAACCCATAATCACCAAGTTAGATGTGAAAATCCCCACCTTCCTGTCGCTCCCCTCCCTCTTCACGCCTCTCTTGTCCTGGTCTGCTGTCTCTGGAGTCAGAGTCCTGGTCGGAGCCGCTGTAAATCACCTCGGCACTGCTTTCCCTGTCACCAAACTGGTGTCCTTCAGTCTCAGAGACTGTGTTCGGTCCTGGTTGGCTGTGTACACTGGGAGGCTGTTGAGCCGGTTCTGTTGCCTGTGATATAAACACCAACAACTCCGCTGTGCAAACTCAATCACCTGACTGACAGCACAACAAGTTTTAAACACAACACTGACATATTATAACTGGACAAAGCTGTTATGGCAAAACAATTGCCTACTTAGACAATAAGTCAACTCAGAGCAACATTAGCAATCATTTGGACATATTCATTTAATCCGTTTTAAAATAAGTTTAAGCCAGTTTTGGGTTGTGGCAACTAAAGTACCTGGTTGAGGTTAAGACAGATCATGGTTACAGATCCAAAAACACAAACATTAATTGTAGTGAACCCAAACTGTGGTACACCTTCACTCCACACAGATAATAGACAGACTTCTTTCTGCACTGACACTGAGGGGTTGTGCCGTGGAATCATGCTGTACCTTTTCGATGCTGTCTTTTATTTTATTTTATTGTTGTTGGTCGTTTTTGTTTTTTTGTTTTTTTGTTTTTTTTTGGGGGGGGGGGGGTCTTATTGTCTATTGCACATATGTTATTTTAAGTCTACATTTTCATATGGCAGAATTAAACCAAACCAAATGTGCCCACACTTTGTATATTTCCAGCTGACATGTTGAGCCCTATAAGTGGTAAATGAGGCCTAGGAATGGGCTAAAACTGGATTCACGGTGTGGTGTCCATATGGGTCCAACAATATGGATCCCACATGGCATGTAGATGTGAGCTAACTATATGGGGTCCTTATTATTCTCTTATGGCAAAGGAAAATTCAGCCAAAGGGTCCATTTGGATTTAATTGGGATAATCACCAGTTGATTATTTGTAACTAATCAAGTTTAGGAATGGGCCAAACTATCAAGCAAGTAGTTGAATAGATTCCAAGGAAGGGGTACTGAAATAAAATGAATTAAATGACGTTGTAAAGAAATCAAAAATCAATTTCTCGCTCGAAATGTTGGGTTTTCCTTTATTTCTGTCCTTTGCTTCTGCTCCCCTCCCCTCCTGGTCCCACAGTTTGCTTTTGAGCTTTTTCTCCCTCTGGGTGTCCCACAGGGGGCTGAGAGCCTCCACAAAGCCCTGACACCCAGAGTGAAGGAGAAAAGGTCTGCGAAAAGAGAAAAGGGGAGAGAGAAAGGCACGGGGGAAATAGAAGGTGAGAGGTCACAGAGGAGAAGAGAAGAAGAAGAAGAAGAGAGTAAGCGGAGAAGAGAGCTGTAAAGAGAGAAGAGAATAGAGGGCAGAGAAAGAGTGAGGAAGAAGGATATGGAGAAAAGGAGGCATATAGAAGGTGAAAGAGACAGTTGTGAAAGAGAGGAGGAGGAAAGAGGCAGGAGAGAGGATAATGGAAATGAGACAAAGATGCAAGGAGGAGCAGAGAGAGAGAGATAGAAGCCATGAAGGAAGGAGAGATTGGATTTGACACAAACAAGAGCATCCAGCAGAGTAAAAAGGTGGAGATGAGAAAAGGGTAAGAGACAGACTTGATGAAAAGAAATCAAGCTTTGAATAAAGAGGGAGGGAAAGAGTTGGTTGCCAGGAGCCTGCATGTGAGTGTGTATTGTAGAGGATAGAGGGTCATAAGTATCTGCTAAAAGGCTTGTGCCACCTCTGCTGAGGAGGAGCCCTACACAAAACATCTCATCAGCTGAATGTGTGTGTGTGTGTGTGTGTGTGTGTGTGTGTGTGTGTGTGTGTGTGTGTGTGCAATTTGGAGAGGAAGTATTTTCAGGCACAAACGGCGTGCTCGTGAGTTCACCATGGGTTAGGTGATTGCACACTTCCCCTCCCCCTTGACACAGTCCCACACGCTGTCCACACATGCGCTGTCTGGCCAATCCGGAGCCTGTTGACACCTCAGTCTTCATCGTCACCTCTGTGTCAGGATGACAAAATGTACTGCTCTGATCTGAGTCTGTCACACATTCGCTGTGTTTGCATGCACTTAAGAAATCCGATTATTCTCAGCTTTAAGCAGTTAACCTCATTTCTGAAATGTTGTGTAAATTAGAAACCGGGGTTCTTTAACAAGGTTAAGGGATTAAGAAAAACCTGATTAACAGAGGTTTGATTTTTGCTCAGAAAACCTGGTTATTTGCCCATATATATGCTTCTAAAAGATTTTCTGCACATCTGCGCGGCAATGTATAGAGCCTGGCAGGTATCAAGGGTAGTATTTCTGAAATTATCAACTCAAATAAATCAGTTGCACATGCAAATAATTTAACTGTTTGTATTTAATCTGTGTGCATGGCTTGAATAGTATTAAGTTCTATGGTCAGCAGAAGGATCTTGTGTGACAAGTTTTTGTGGGTTGTTTGGTCAGTTAGGAAGGAGCACCCAGCAGCCAATGAGCAGCTATGTAGGCACCTTACCCACAAATCACTGGATGTGGTGTACTTGTTAGCTGCCTATTAACACACATCCAGCAGACACATCATACACACACACAGCTGCAACATTAGCACTCATTTGTTTTTGGCCACCTGGAAAATGTAAGTCCAAATTCAATTTCTCTTAGCTATGCTTTGGTCAAGTCAACTTTATTATACTGCTATATGTACAGGGCATGCACAGAATTAATATATCGTTTCCCTCAAATCCCTGGTGCAAACAGCAATAAACATGAAATATAAAATATAATAAAAATGTAAAATGAAAAAATATATATAAAAAGAAATATATACAAGTTAAAAAGATCTAGGTTTGTGGGTCTCTACCATGAGAGAAATATCTGGCTATCATTCATGTTTGAATAACCTTCACTGATATTATCAGACATAGCAGATACTTCATCATTTTCAAACATTCCTTCTCCATTTTTAAAGCAGTAAGTGGGAGATCACAAGCAACATGGTAACAAAAACCTGAAAATCACAACATGAAATAGCTGGCTACCAACAACCATTGTACAGTGCAATAGTAAACAGCACCAAAGAGGGAGCTGCTTTTAAGTGTCACCACCTTAAGCATCAGTTAAAGACACAGCTTCAAGGGGCAGCCCTGTTGAACTGGAGATGTAAATGCCTGTTGCACTGGGCTGTTGTACCAAGTCAAACCAAGTCAAGCCAAGCCAGCAAATGCATACGGAAAAGGTCATCGGTTCACCAGCGAGTTATTAGCTGTGTCTATTTGCTGTTTGGTGCTGAGCTGGTATTGTACAGTGGGTTTTTAGAGCGTTTTCGCTCGCGTTTTCAGACAAAATAAGAAACTGGAAGATGACATCTCGGGCTCTGGGAATTCTCATGAGAATTTAAATAAACCACAGTTTTGCTTTTGGACTGAGGTATGTTGGCACAAGCTTGTGTTATCATTTACATATCCTTTAAATATATTTCACACATTGTTTCTGCTCTGGTTCATGCATATGGGATCCTACTGCAGTGGAACTTGAGGACAAAATATTTCAAAAAGGTTTACCTGTGATACCAGTCAGGCCCTGTTTCAGAGATTCAGGGAATGCAGCAGCAGTGTAATAAGAATGAACATTTGTCAAAGCACTGTCCTTGTGTCCAAGATAACAAAATGCCTGGTTGTTTCGCTAATCCGGTTTCTTGCGTGCACATAAACATGGCCATTGTCTTGTCAGCATGTTGACAATCCCAAGGTCAGTTTGGCTCCAAATGGAATGTCTTGAAGCAGAAGAAAATGGATTTTTGTGCGATTCGGAATTTTGACCGTGCTTCTTCTATGAGCTAGGTTCACACACACCTGTAAGAAAGGTCTATTCTGATCATCATATACTCAGACACCCACTAGACACTGTTTCCAGGAACATTGCAGGGTCATTGAGCAGAGGTGGGGTGAGACCCTCACATAAAGAGGCAGCATATAATGACCCGGCTGTCAGCTGATTTTGAGAATTTTGTCTGGGGAATTTCAATTTGCTGTCTCTTTCATGGTTACAATTATTTTGTCATGGGTTTGTCACCTCATTTACTACTTTGCTACTTTGCTTCAAACAAGAAATCTACTGTGGATAAACCCTGGTAAAATTAACCATTTTGTGCTTTAGTCTTTACAGAAAACAGTAACTTGTCCTTAATGTTTCACTAGATATGTGTTGACTGTCGTGGACTTGTGATCAGCTTTGCCTCATGTGCTCACTTCTCAAGTTTCCAAGTAAGGAATACTTTCCCAAGTATCATATTTGATAAGTGACTGACAGAGATGAAACCACCAGTGCACATGTCTAACCATTAGTATGGTAGTATTTTCATTTTTGTACTGTCAAACAAGTACTTAATTGTATTTATTTACCAAAGACATACCATAAGGAGGCAAAACAGGCACACTATGCTCATATTTTTTGAAGCAATATGAGGATAATACTTTTTCAAGCCTTTTTTTCCTTCTCCAGGAAATGGACAAAAGCAGTGCTGACTTCATCAGGGAGGTGTTGAAAGAAATCAATGCCAATAACACAGAGGGATGTAAGGAACCAAGGTGACATGAAAAGGGAACCTTGATGGGAATTGCTGACAAAATTGGATGTCAGGAAAACCTTTGTATTGTTGTTTTCTCTAAAAAAAAAAAAAAACTACAGATAGCACAATGTCCTTCATACATGTGCACACTTCATTCAGTGGCACCTAATCTCCAGCAAAGCAGACATGGATGTTTAAATTTTAGGGACCAACTCTGAGGTCTTTTCATAATGAATATTACAAGTTACAATATTACAGTATTCAACACAGGTCAATCCAACACATCCTCATACCTAAATGACTGAATAGGTCAATTGTCAATGACTGCAAAAAATGACATACATCACCACTGGAAAGTACCAGCAACAAGCTGGTACGACAAAGGTGGACCTTTGCGAAGGCAGACCTTCATTCTCATGGCGGTGACATCGTGAAATGGTTGCAGTTTGCCCAAGTTTAGGCATTAAAACTACTTGGTTAGGTTTAGGAAAAGATCATGTGTTAAAATAAGTATGTTACTGTTGTGTGCATGATATCTTGTAAGTACATTATGTAATTTAAAATGGTTAAATGTTGATTTTTGGTTTAACATGGGGCATAAACAGTTATCTCCCATATCCAAGTCCTGCGTTTGTTTGACCCATCTATCCACACCACCTTCCTCCAAATGCAGACTTTCTTCTTATTGCTATGTCACCCAGCTTCCTTTGCTCCTGTCATAATTACTAAAGCCATGAGAGGCCTAACAATAAACAGAAATATGGTTCGTAATAACCTACATGCAAAGTTGAACTATACAGTTGTTAGTCCTGTTGGTACTGTGGATGACATCCCTGGCAACAGTGTCATTAAAACTTTTTGCAAAATCAGAATGAATTGGAAATACTCCTCCATATAAACCCTACTATGACTAGTTGTTAAAAATAGGTCCATCCAGCACAGTCATTTGTGAAATAGTCATGGGCAGTTTGTGAATATTTCACAAACTGCCCCAATAATGGACTGGTCTGTTCAAGTAAATTACTATGATTTCTTAGTTTCATTCTCTTCAAGGTAAAAATGAGTCAGGTCAAATTAAGCTCTGTGCAGAAATTCATTAAGTGATTGAAAGCAAATGGTAGACAGTCCAAACTAGTTCACAGGCTATATATAGGGGTTCTTTGTGTTCATTCAGTGTTTCATCTGGCCAGGTGTAAAAACAAAGCTGTTTATACTTCAAATGGCCACACTCAAAAGCAGGGGGAGAGCCCGTTGTCATAGCCACCTCTTGGCTGAGTCATTGCTTTCCTGTTCTCTCTCAAGGATTCTGTGTGGAGATCTGTAGTTCCTCCTCTTTTTTCTCCTCTGTGCTCAGGTGTTTCACCTTCCTGGTGTCTCCTGTTTGCTTCTCCCCTGTCTGTCTGGTCTGTGTCTGTGTTGGTGCAGGGCGTGGCCGGCAGGTTGGGACCGGCCGCCTGAACACACCTGCACACAATCATCAATCAAGATCCACCTGCTCACTCAGTATATAAGCACCCGGATTACAGCAAGTATTCATTGTATCATCTGCCTTGCTGCATGGTAATGACCAGACCTGACGCTCATGCTAAGTAGTCAGTCTTTGTCTTGTCTGCCTTCAGTATACCTAGTCGGTTGTGTTTTCCCTGTTGTGCTCAGGTGCCAAGCCCACTCCTGTTTTGATGATGTCCTGCTGGTCAGCTCTCATACCTGCTTTGTCCATGCCCTGCCGGTCTGCTCTCGCAAAGAACTTGGATCCGTCAGTTTGCTCTCACCAAGGACTTGGACCTGTCTACCTACTCTTGTCATGGGACTGGATCTGTCTCCCCTTCAGCTCAGTATAAGGGCTTGGCTTTGCTTGGACTCAGTCATTACCTTTTATTCATCAAGAATACCTAAACTGTTTTCCCACCTCCAGCCTCATTTGTCCGAGCCTGGCACCTGGCACTGGTCCTGTAAATTCATTCAAAATCTAACAGAACGATACGACCAGTATGGACCCAGCTGGCTCAGACGGTGAGATAGAGGGCATTCAGCAAGCCCTACACCACCAAGGACAGTTTTTGGGACAACATGGACCAATATTGGAAGCTATTCATGCCCAGCAACAAGCCAAGTGGAATTGCATTAATGCACAAACTATGTATCTGCCTCAGCATTTGAATTGCTTCAGGGAGCAACTGTATTCTCTAAACTAGATTTGAGGAATGTTTATCACCTGGTAAAGATAAGGAAGGGGGATGATTTAACACTCCAATGGGGCATTGTGAGTATTTGTTGTGGCCATAGGGCATCAGCATTGTCCCAGCCGTCTTCCAGAATCTGGTAAATGATGTGTTGAGACTTCATCAATCACTTTGTGTTCATGTATGTGGATGATGTTCTGATTTTTCTCTAAGAGTCAGGAGGAATGCACTCACCATGTCTGGCAGGTATTACAAAGACTGTTGGAGAACAAACTGTTAAAGCGCAGAAATGTGAGGTTTGTGCTGCTTTAGTCTCCTTTTTGGGGTTTGTCATCACAAGCGAGCAGGTGAGAGCAGACCCCAAAAAGATCAGATTATTTTTGGGTCCTGTCAATTCAGTCAAAACATTCTGTCTTTCGCAGCTGTGCATAGTTTTGATACAATGAATTGAATGAAATGTAGATAACAGTGCACCTTTTCATACTGTTTGTCCCCAAAAGCATTGATGATGTTGCACTTGGTTGTGTATACACAAAAAGTGCAAAAGGGGCGCTTGAGAGAGAATTTCAAACCCTGTATCCATACCTTCCTACACCTGGCCAACTACTACATGAGGTGGGCTTGCTTTATGGGTTGCCATTTTTGGAAAGTTACAAAAATTGTTGGATGTGAAAAATTTTGGGCAGGGTTTAGTTTGCTCCAGATCCAAGAAGAACATTGTTTAAGGCATCAGACAATGGAAAATGGTTGACAGTAGCAGGCTTGGACTGGCCATCGAGAGCACTGGGAGAATTCTTGGTGGTCTGGCCAGCTGCTTGGCCCTGAGTGTCAGGCCAGTGTTGAAAATGTTAAATGAAATATGCAAATCAAAGAGAAAACAACACGGAGCAGCTACAGTCAGTCAGAACTGTAGAACGTCAGCCCCTCCACCTGCATTTGGTTTGCAAGAAAGTGATGTTAAATGCTTCACAATTACAGATGTTCATGACCAAGGGGCATGGTGTTAAAAAAAATACATCATCCCACCTTCCTTTCCAGAGTTGATTCTATGTTCTAAACAAACTAGTAAATGGCATCAACACATGCTGAAGGAAGGAGCTGTGAGGAAGAAACAGAAAACAAAGGGATGTATACTATGTGCAGATTTATTCCTGTTGTCTTAACTATAGAAGTGCAACTGTCTCTTGAAACTGAAGACACTTGGCTGTTCGTAACCGTTTCATGAAGCAATAATAATTGTAAAAGGAATGTTTCTGGCCAGCCCTGGACAGTAGTATTTTCATTGCAAATGGTGAGTGATAAATATAGAAAATGTGATGGGTATTACTGAAACCTTGAATCTAGATTTTCTCTTTTGCCATGAGGAATCTTTCCTATTTGAATCCTAACATAGTGTGCAGAATGGGCTTCACACAAAGGAGAGTAATAACAGGATTGTCTCTTAATTGTTTTGATGCAGGTCAAAAATCAACCCTCAAAGACCTCTTTTAACAGAGCTTTACTTTAAAATCAGGTCGGTTGTTTATGACACCTTGCATGTGACCAAACACAGTAACATGCAGACAGATCTATTCCTCCTCCTGCCTCTTAATCTACAGCCTATATCAGTGTAAAATGAAGCAGCGGGGCTCAAAAGGACTAAACTGCAATAGAAAATAAATTGAAATAGCCATCAATATAGACAGAGGAAGAAAAGAGGGACGGAGGCAGAGAGAGAAAGGTGGATATTTTTGCTCTATTGTCCACCAGCAATGAACCGCTCAAGTGGAGTGTTTATGGTGAGGAAAGCATGTTGCATAGCTGTCAGCACCTTGGTTAGCATGATGCTGGGAGACAAAAAGTGTGTGTGAATGTGGTTGTGTGTCAAGGCCAATAGACACACACACACACACATACACACATTGTTTGTCTGCTGAATGTCTTCACACTGTGGTGAAGCGATGTTTTCCTCCCTCTCTCACCAGTTACACACAGATAGATGCATTTCTATTTTTCTCTCTCTTCTCTTCAGGACATGACTCTTGTCCCCAGAGGTGTGTGTGTGTGTGTGTGTGTGTGTGCGTGCGTGTGTGTGTGTGTGTGTGTGTGTGCGTGCGTGCGTGTGTGCGTGTGTGTGTGTGTGTGTTTGTACCACTGGACTCCTTGTAAGTTGCACAGAGCAGAAGACGCCTGCTGGAACTGTGTATGAAAACAAAGCATGCAAACATATTATTTATTAATCAGAGAACATGTGTGGATGTGTGTGTGGGTGGCTGGATTCCATGTGGATTGTATGTGAATGGTTTGTGCATATGGTGGTTATGTAAGCTTTACTTATACATCTGTATTTGTTTAAAAATGACAAAAATCTGGATTAAAAAGAGATTTACATTCAAAATTTCTGTCAAAAATTAAACAATTTCATTATCAACTGCATTTTTCTTTTTTTATTATCTTTGCACATGCAATATGCAGTGATTGTTTCACACAAGTCTTCACATTTGACCACTTGTACATAGATTTTCAAAAGGGATTTATTCCCCACCCACTGAAAAATTCTTTCCACACAGTCTTCATTTTACAAACACAAGAACACAAGAACGCAAACAAGCATGCCGGGCCTGTACATGGTGATAAAATCTACATAAACAATAAATCAAACACCAGAGAACATTCTGAGCTATAATGGCGATCTTATTTTCCATTGGCGGTAGTAGCTTAAGAGCAAACACAGTGGTATCCATTCATTTGTAGCTCTTTAACACCTTTCTCGCACACGGCCTAGCAGTGGAAACTAACCATTGTCCGCCATTATTGTTTTTCAGACACATGTGCACTTTTTACAAGTGACGTGCTTCCTGCACGGTTTGTCTCAGCTGTTTTGTTGCTGCTTCTTATCAAATTCTCAGTGGATTGTAGATAAATGTAGCCCTTCAATCTCTTCCTACCGAGAACCAGTAATGTTCGTAATAGCGTTCCATGCTTCCCCGCTTCCTTCTGAACAAGGGACATTTGGGTAGTAGAGGAAACTGTTTACTGTTTAATATTCATACTTCTTGATGACTTTACATCCAGAAATATCACTTTAGTGTGCACATGAGCTCATCTAAAATGTGCATTTAGAGTGGCACTGCCATGCATTTTACGTTCAATCACTTCTCCTTGTTTCCTCTGTGAGCTGCCAACACTCACACAGTGTTCATGTTTTAGCCACTGAGCTGACTCACTGCAGCATCTGCGACTTCACTGCCTTGCTCAAGGGCAGGTTGATAGCGTGTTGAATGAATCATTTCCATCCCCCTCACCTTGTAATCTGATGTGCAGACCCTAACCAGTCACCTTCTCATCATAAACCAGCCTCTCCACTTTTCTCTTTGGAGGCAGAAGAAAAATAGTGCAAAGGAGGAGACAGAGAGAAAACAGGATATGGGAACAAAAAGAAGGGCTAATGCAGGGGGAAGAAAGGGAGTAGAGGGAGTGACTGCAAGAGCCAGAAAGAGTGATTGCCTATTGACTTGATGAGAGAGAGAGAGAGGATGCATCATTATATAATTGTAAATCCCAGAAAGATAGGGTGTAATAGGGCTTTCTCTCCTCCCACCGCTGCTTTGGTAATTTATCCCTCTCTCTTTCCATCCCTTTCTATCTCTCTCCTTCACCCTGTCACCCATCAATCTTTTTCCAATTACCTGCTCTGTCTATCCACAAATCCATCATAATCATTTCCATGGTAACGGGTTGCATCCTCCGTTGGCTTTGGCCTATTGTTCAATATAACTGCACGCCAAAAAGCAGTCTTTAGAAGAGAGAGGGGGATACACAGAGAGACACAGATCTGGATATTGTCCCTGTGCTCAGCCACTAATGTCTCTGCCACATCTCCAAAGAGTTCAAAAAGAGACTTCAGAGGAGATACTCTGCTTAATTTCAACCATGACGTCCATTCATCAGACATTTTATTAGCCATTATGTGTAGATTGGCTTTATTACAGGCTGATGAAACATTGTCTCCGCCGGTGCAATTGGCAATTATTGTGAAAATGAGATGGCAGAACTGTCCATACAGGGTCAGTGAGGAATGAAAATAATGTGTATTTGTTAGCAATGAATGAGAGACATTGCTCTCCAAAAATCTATTAAGGTGGTTTTATTTTACTTGGCTGGTCATAATTTTAAGTCAGTTCACACACATTTGAAAAGTCCCTCAGGTCTCTCTTTCATTCCACATAATTAACAAATATCCCTTTGTCACTCGAAACCCCACCCAGCCTTGAAGGTAATATGATTGGTCTTCTGGCATAAATACCAAAACTGTCCATGTGTCCCTGGTCCTCATTTTGTGCACGCATTTATTCAAAAGTTTATAATTTTAGGTATACAAAAGCGCTCCAGTAATTGGTCAGCTTGGTCTGTTTCCAATACAAGAGGAGATTGTTGATCCTGAACACACCATCAGACAGGCTGAGGACAGCTTCAGCGATCTTCTCCTCAATAACACCAGACACATATTTCAATCAAGCGAAGCAATTTGTAATGCTAGCTGCAGTCATTAGTCTTTGTCACAAAGTCAATAGAAAAATTTGAGCTTGATTACTTTGGCTTTTAAAGATTACACAGAAATCGTCAGATTTTTTTGTGGTTAGTTAGATGAGTCAAACCCTCCTACTGATGATTTATGTCAAAAAGTGGGTGACAGAATGTGAATATGTTAATGTGTGAAAGTTAAGCCAAAATGTGGGATTTAATCAGCATTTCTGTGGCCTAAGGAGTTGTCCCATCGTCATATATTTTGTGAGCAGCACACTCTGCAGTCTATTGTCTACCATAATCTTCAGCCCATGAGTTGGCAGAGGAAGTGCAGAGTCTGGAAAAAATAAGTTTATTGCTCAACCGTAAATTAGGCTGCCTCCTGAATCAATCTTTGCCGCAACTCTGTGATACAATGTGCATTTCTAAAATGTGACGTAAAAACATAAAACATGATGCATGAGTAATGAATTTAAAACACTGACCAATTGGGTAGTCTTAGAAATAATAGTGTATCTTTTAATGTTAGAGGCAAAGCAGCACTAATGTCTGTATTTGAGAGCTACTACTGTATGTATGCATGCATGTATGCAGACATGTCTTTAATTTACAGTGAGGCTGAGAAAGAGGTCTGTCTGAACACACCCACTGTGTGAATAATGTCATTAGCTGCATGCAGATGACAGTAACATTGCATTTCTTTATATAACTACTTTTCTTTGTGGATTTTGCTCCACAGTATTTCTTCATTCCTCTGGAAGTCTTTAACATAATACAGGTGTAGCCTCAGGTAAATGAGCAGCAGGTGCCATTTTCTTGCATTAACTTTGCGGTGGGTTCCGAGCCTTCTATGTCTGCTGTGAGGAATGGCCACACAACTGCAGGCCGCACCCACTCTCATGAATGTGTATTCACTGACCTGAGGTAATTGATATGTATGGGACACATAATGGTGTGAATTTAATTAGCAAAACAGTAACTTTGTTATTCATTAGGAGGAGTTTGGGTCGTTATCTGCTCCAGTGTAAAATGCGCACATGTGAAGGACTTTGCTGTCATGTCAAAGGAAGAGATAAGATATATATGTGTGAGCACAGACATACACATATGTATATATAATAACAGTGTATATGTTATATATGTCATTGGAGTTATTACTGATATTATTTATGTATGTATTAGGTTAACCGGTGTTTGGTTTCAGTGTGTTTCTTTATAATCACCCAGTTGTTTACATTGTCTCAGATGCTCGCTCTTGCATCGATGGCTTACACCCATTCATATAAATAGTAAAGCATATTTGTAAGAGAGCAGATCTGGGAGCTGTAGCTGTAGACTGGACTGTTTTGTTATTGTGTTGGTTAGTGATGTGTAACATCCTCCACCTCCTATCAATCTACTTACCCCCTCCCCTTCTCTCTCTCTCTCTCTCTCTCTCTCTCTGCCTACTCAGCTGTATCAAGTCACACAGACACATAGCATATGAAACAGGAAATTAAGAGATCTGACTTTTAAAATAAAAAGCTCACTGTGACCAAAAGGGATATACTGTGAAAATGAAGTTGCTGCACATTTTAGACACTGTGCATGTGTATGCAATATGCTTTCTGAGATATATCAATAGCTAAGTATGACTGGGACAACAATTTGTCTTTAAACACATGTATTCCTCTGTCATATTGAATTTAGGGTGATATTTGGGATTCCTTCACATTTCTCCAAACAGACATTAATGCAATATTCTTCATGGCCAAACAAGACTTTGAGATGGAAATGGCAGCTGTACTGTAGTTTCTGCAGCTGTGGGGAAGCAGGAAGATGAAGCCAGAAGGAGATGAGTCAGAGTAGGTCCACACTGTAGGATGATGAAATAGCTGCACCAGTGAGAGCTTACGGGCCTTGGAGAACAACTGGTAGCAGCATTAAAGACCACAGCAGCCACAGAAGCTGAAAAGGATCAAGATGCACCTGAGTCAGACCTTGTTGTTCACACTTTAATTCTTAAACATGATCTTCTAAATGTTTGGCATCTACAACGCTTGTCCACATCTCTCCAACAGAAGGAAAGAGAAAACCATAGGGGAAAAGAAACCAAGTGAATTTAAAACTGAATACTTGAAAACAGGGTCAGCAGAGAGCACAGGTCAAATATTAGGCCAGATTTCTACACTTTTTCTCCTTTGGGGGAGAAATGATAAAGATTCAGGGAAGTGTTCATGTTCATTAGCATTCAGGAGGTTGTAGGTTCTGGAAAAGATGTTTTACCAGCTTTTTTTTTTTTTTTTTTTTTGACATTTGTGTTATATTCATTCAAGCATTTGTGGATTGAGTGAGCTGACTGAAGACCTCTGTTTCTACTCTGTGCTGCAGCCTATTCTGATTAGGATCCTGCACTACAAAAAATGCAGACTCGTCATAGCCAACCATGTAACAGCTGTGCTAGATTACTAAATAACACTATTCGCTTTCAAAAAATTGGTCACAAATCAGGTGTTTGAAGGTGCAATAACAATACCTGTAAGTATCACAAGGTCTTTATTACAAGTAACATAACCAACATTTGTAATTCATCGGTCAAAGATGCATCATGCTGCATTGTGTGAAAGAGGTGTATAGAAAATAGACATTAGAGCAGTTCGGTGTGTGCAATAAAACAGTGATGTAACTATCTTCAACATGTTCACATGCACAAACAGTGTTGTCTCCCATAAAGCTACTTCAGATTGTTTTTCATAGGAATGGGAATCTGGGCCATGACTGAAGTCTTATGTCAGTCACATCCTAACTGGGACCCTAATGCAACAAAGATGTTGCTAAATCTGTGACTGATGTTCTCGTTTGTGTTCTCCAACTGTCCCCTCCATTCGTAAATAGCGAATTTTATTTTGAAGGTTGTGATCGGAAGTCTTGTCTGAGATCCTGTCTGAATTGACACTGGCTGCTGATTGTGTGTGTGTTTGTGTGTGTGTGTGAGAGAGAGAGAGAGAGAGAGAGTGTGTGTGTGTGTGCCTGTGTGTGTGTGTATGTGTGTGTACTCGGCTTCCTGCTGCTGCTCGGTGTCCGCACACCGTCCGTCTCGTCAGTGTTGATCGGCTCGCCATGGCGGAAGGACGCAGAGAACAGCCCCATCCTCTCCTCTCCTTACCACCGGCCAGCAAGCGACCCTGCCTGCGCCCTGCTCCCCGAGGTCCTGGACCAGGGCCCGGCCACGGCAGCGGCTTGACCAGCTCCCGGTATCGTTCCCCGGAGTCCCTTCTGGACTGCGCCGCGAAGGCAGTAGCGGAAAAGTGGGCCTTCGAGAGAGTAGAGGAGCGCTTCGAGCGGATCCCCGAGCCCGTCCAGCGCCGCATCGTCTACTGGTCTTTTCCCCGCAACGAAAAGGAGATATGCATGTACTCTTCGTTTCAGTGCCGAGTAGCGGGCGAGGAGGGACCGTCGGCAGCTACCGGTGGGGCTGGGGGTGCTGGGTCCGGAGCTACTACCGCCGGTGGTGGCGGAGGATCTACAGCCGGTACGACGGCTACCGTGGGGGCAGCCGGAGCCGTGGGAACGGGAGACGGACTGCCTTTCCGCCGGGGTATCAGGCTGCTAGAGACCGGCTGTGTGGAAAACGTTTTACAAGTCGGTAAGTGGAATATTTCCCTGTAACGAGGCAAAGCTCTTCGGCTCAAACGCTGCGGACCGTTTCCAAATGTGAGCTGCTGCTGCCGGAGCTTCACTGTGGATGATTGATGGAAGTTTTCCCTGCTATCGTGGAAAGTATGCAAAGCGTCTCTTTTCGTCGCATTTAGACCCACGCGCGGCTCTATGTGTGTTTTTACTTCGGTAGGCGGACAGGGAGACATTTGCTACCACATTTCGAGCTTTTATCGACCTCTGCGCGAAAAGGGAAGCGGAGATAAGGTCGCCTGCTAGCTTAGCCGAGCCGCCGCTGGTGAAAAATTAAAGGGCTTCTTCCTATTGTGGCTTTTCGTTCCTCTGTCGCTGCGCCGCTGGCGACTGCGGCTTTGCCCCGTTTTTGCCTTCACGTACAAGCCTTGCCGCGCTGCGTGAGGGGGCTTTTCAGACAAGACGAGCCGCGTTTTGGCACTTTCTCTCAGCACTTTTCTGCCTCTCCGGGGCTCCTCGTCGACGGTCAGCTCTGGCTGGAGCCGTAGCCCCGGCAGAGAGGCAGGGGGAGGCGCGGCGGAGGAGGGTTGACAGACGCGGATACAAAAGGAGCCAGCGTTCAAGCGTCGGGGCTTTATTTTTGTTTGTGCGAATTCCCCGTCGCAAAAGTCGTTTTTGTCTCAACTCGCCATCGGTTGAGGGTGGCTTAGGCGAGGAACAAAGGCGGTTATTGGGTCTCTTATTATGATTAATCCAACGTTAATCCGAAAAAAATCCCCCCACAGTTTTCTGTTTATTTGCCGCTGTGGTCGCACCGGACAAAGAGCGCAGTCGCCACCAACGTGGAAAATCCACGCTGCGACTGTTTGTGTTGTTTTTACGACTAAAGTTTAAGCCAGAAGCAGCTGATTATAACGTCAAAGTGTCTTTTTATCGGTGCGTTAGGACGCAGCCGCTCACGACACAAAAGGCTTCCAGTTGAAATGATCGATAAGCGTCTCGCGTTTCCAGCGCTGCAGAGAGCCTGTTTCCAAACAAAGGGCCATTCCGCAAAGCTCCATCTCCGCTCGGTCTCATTAGCCTCATACCTCCAGCTCCACACAGCCGCGAAATGAGCTCACACATCAGGGGAACTGATGAGACGAAACTGATGGATAGTCACAAAAAAAGGCAGTTTTTTTATGGTTTCCGGGAGGCTTTTTCTTTGACCATATGGTGTGAGAGCCACTGGAGCCTTGTCTGGGGTTTCATGTTGCTCCAAGGTATCTGAGAGGGGGGTGTGGGAGGGGGGTCCAAACTGTGGCTGCTGTATCTAATTGCTTCTTATAAATGCTCATCGATTCCACCCCGTAACTAAATGAAATGTGAGTCTTATGAATATGAAAGTGATATTCACTCCCAGGGAGATTTTTTTTTTTTTTGCCGTCTGGCTTTATAAGTTTTGCGAGTTTGAGCCTGAGAGAGTTTCTGTGTTGAAACTTCACATTTGCCCTGCCTTTAGATTTGTTGATTGCCTCCAGGCTTGACATTTGTGCTGTGTGCAGGGCCTGTTTGGAAACCATCATTTGAGCGAGGGGCATTTGAGCGGAGTTAAAAGTGATGACCTACTTCGAGCACTTCCTGTCATTACAAACACTTCTCCCACAAAGGTGAAGCCACGTGTCCGGGTAGAACAAGGGGATCCTCTTCTTATTCTCTCCCAATGGGTATAAACTTCAGGTGACATTTAAACGCTCAAAACAAAGCATACACCCGTGAGCAAACACTTCCAGTCTTACCTGCCTCACCGGCAAACCGTTCCAAATCTCCCCCAAGGTCAGTCATAGCAGGCAGGCACATGGTTTTGTCTTTCTGTCAACAAAACAGACGATGGCCCAATAGCTGCGTGACATCAAGATAAGATTTGGCTCGTTCCTGGCTTTGCAGGCCATGGGAACCAGTTACTGTGGAAAGTTTACTGACCGACTTAACAGGAGAACAATTGTTTTGGGCTTTTTTTTTTTCACGGCTGGATTTAGATAGGTTGGGCAGCTGAGTGCTCGTACACAATGCGCTCATTAAGGATCGTGTTACACACCTGTAAATGACAGTCTTAAGATTGCTTTCACCTGACATGGCATAATACAATCGCCACTTCAAATAGTGGCAGTACTTGTTTTTGAAAAAAAGCGAGGTGGACGTGCCTCATGTCGCTTTGTAACAGGAACTTGCCGGGGGAGCGATGAGGAGTGAGACGCGGCTGCGTGCTGACACATGCATGTTGGCAGTCATGAGCTGCAGTCTGGAGAGCTGGTGTTAAATTTTTGATCCACATGATGTGCACAATTGTTTCGATTGGGTTTCAAACCGCACTGCTACACCAACACCTTGTTGAGTTGAGTTTGCTTGTAGTTAAGAGAGTCATCACCTTCATCGGTCTCAAGTTGAGGTGGGTGCTGTGACTTAAGGGGGGCTGAACCGAAACGGCTCTTTTTCACAGGCCTCCTAAAGGTTTAAAGACCACCAGTCCATAAATTTTGGCCGGTCAGGCACTCCTGTCGTAATTCAGATATGGCACTGACTGAATTGTGTTGATATGTGAGCCAACAAGAATACAGCATGCTTGTACCAAGATCAAAGAATGCTGGTGATTGGCTGTCTAACGCTCCATGTTGTAGGGGCATGCAGGATAAACAGGGGCTCACTGTTCCTGCTTATCTGCACAGATAACTAAGTCAACTTTGCCTGCTTGTTAGCGAGCCAGTGCAGCCAACCTGCATCTGCTCGCCGGTGAGTCCGTTCACTCACATCGACCACCGCGATGGAAGTCCCGGCGCATCCTCCGCTCACCACCGGGCGGGTGGATAACCTGGAGCAGAGGCGGAGAAGGTTTCTCTCGCGGGAAGATTTTGAACGATACAGAGCCCTACAATGAAGAACACTGAAAACTCTGAAGCGATAAGCTCACAAGCTAGGCTATCATGAGATATGCTTTTTTGTTATTCCTCACAGCTATCACAAGGTCAGCAGGAGCTCCTGTGTCTGAAAAGTCATGCTCGTCTTTAGGCTTGTTTATTTTCTCAGAATCTGTGTGCCCGCAGCCAGATTTGGAATTTGCATGTGTTTTTTTTTTCAGGTAGTTACTAATGGGATCTGGTGCTGGGGGATGTGTGATGTGCTTCTTTACCGTGCAGGACAAATTCTGAGTGTCGGTCATGGAAAAGTTTAAAAAGACCAGACTGGGAGAGGGAGTGAGGGAGAGGAGGAAGAGGAGGGCGACTTTTGCCTACTGTTTCAACATTGAAAGACAAAATCTCAATTTATTTGAATTTTCTATCATATTTTATGAACAGGAAACAATTTGAATACATGCACGGTGTCTCACTTCTTGTTTAAATCTTTAGTGACCGAAAACACCTCTGGCAAGCTGAGTAGTCATGAAATACTTTGGGAAAAAGAGTCATTTCAGTCCAAAAATGATAATGCTTACCATTAAAGACATCTGTGTATGCATCATCAGTTATAATGAGCTCACTGGTGTGTCCCTTAGATGCCCCCCACCCCCGTACATTACGAGCGAAGGCCTTTGTCTGTCAGCCTCTTTTAACGGTAATACTGATGGATAGAAGAGACGTGAGCTCATCAACAACTCATCGGCCCATGTGTTCATAATAATCTACGTCTTGCTCCAAGTCATAATTAGAATAATCAAAGCTAAGCATGCTTGTATTTGTAAACCCCCCCCCGAACGCACACACGCCCCCCCCCCACACACACACACATGCATGTGTACCCAGAAGCCCCCTTACCAGAGCCTTATAAAGTCCTCAGAGAGCGGGAGGAAGGGATATTAGAGGAGGGAGGGAAGGGGGGTTTCTTAAGCTTTGAGTCAAGCTTTGGGATTATTGGGTCATGCTTTGTTACCCAGCTGTAGAAAAACCCCTTGTTCACAGAAAGGGGGTGTGGGGGGTGGGAGGGATCTGTGTGTATATGTGTGTGCACGTCCCCGTCTCTGCAACGTTACATAAAGCTGTAATGGGTCCCCGACGCCTTTTGAAGCACCGGTGACTCTGACAAAGCGAGGCAGCGAGGTTGAACAGGATTAAACTGTATGGGACAGTCAGTCAGGGGGCTGGAAACACTGTGGGGCTTCTTAACTCCCACAGTTAAGCTCTTGAGATGCCTAAAAGCTTCTAAAAGTGCTCCTTAAATTAGGTATCGAAGCATCTGAACTTTTTGGTCCAGACTGAAGTGTGTCTCGGTGCTGAAAACTGTCAAAAGTTGTTCTGATATTTTCTGATCAGACAGCTTTGGATTTTAATCAGAAATACTTCAGATTTCCACGATCGTATTCAGGCAGACTTCTTGTGCGTCTGTTTGTGTAAGTTTTCAAGTTCTAAGCGTCACTTTTACTCTAGTATCAGCGGTTTCAGGCAATACCCAGCACTGCCTTTAAGTACCATAAAGTGGCTGTTCATGTTCAGTATGTAATTCCAAAGTAGATGAAAGCAATGTTGTATAGAAACGATGGAAATGATTTCCCCTGTGAATGACTGGGAAACAAGACGGCAGTAGGAAGAGGCCAACCCAGTCATTTCACTGAATGTCTACTAGGACTGCCACTAATGATGATTTCAAGGTCCATCAGTCTGTCCATCACATTTTTCATTAATTTCTTAGTCTATAAAATGTGGGGAGAAATGTTATTTGAAGTTCTCAGACCCAAAGCTGATATATTCACATTGTTTGTCCAGCTGAAACCCCCCGAAGCTGCAGTGATAAGTGATAAAACAGAGAAAAGCAGCAGATCTTCAAGTTTAAGAGGCTGCAAACACTGGATGTTGGTTTGATGAGTTTGATATTTGATATGTATTAAACGTTGATTCAAGCGGCAAAGATGTCGACGATAAATATTCTTTGTGATTAATCACATTAGCTGCGTGTGCTCCATGCTCCCTGCCACGGATTGCATGTTTTGTCGAACTCATAAGTGATTGTTAATGTCGGCAAGCCAGATCGCCTGTGGGGATGTTAAACACACATACACACACACACGTTAAAGTGTGTAAAAAAAAAAAAAGCAGCTATTTGGATCTGATTGTTTTTTATTTCCTTACATTCAGTGGTTCTTAGTGTGGAGTGCCCATGGAGCTCGTACTTGATATCATTGTATTGACTCCATGTCCGTTCATGTATGATTCTCTGTGTGCTGAATGTGTGTGTGTGTGTAGAGGGAGGTGTGGGTGGTTGGTCTTGCCAGTATTTCCTCAGATGTAATTTCCTGGCAGAATGGCCGCGGGGTTCCTTGTTGTGGAAAAGCTTGCGAACCTCTGGTGTAAATCCACTCTTTGGTTGCTCAAGAGCGTTGTGATAAAAGACAGAAGGAGGCGGTGAGTTCATCCTCGCTTGCCTCATCTCCCATCTTTCTTCCTGACTCGGCTCTCAGGACCGAGTCCACTAACGCAGCTCGGTTTTCACCTCCCCATCCGTGCGTCTCCACCTCTATCCTGTCTTTAAGTTTCTGTTTTCGTTTCTAATTTATTTATCTGCTTCTCGCTGTGTGGAACTCCTCGTCTGCTCTCTGTCTTTCATGCTCCTTTGTGCTCTTCGCACGCTCTCCCTCTCTGTTTCTGTAACTTACATCAGTAAAAGATGACTCGCGCTTCAATCACATTCTGTCTGTCGGCTCCGGCTTAGCAAAAGGCTGTTAGTCGGCCAAGCTGGGATCTGAAAGTTTTTTTCTGTACCTCTCTGTCTCCTCCGCTGGTCATGCGTGGGGCTGCTGCTGGTTGAGGAAGTGTGAGTGTTTTTGGCAGGGGGGGACTGGGAGAAGCTGGAAGGCGTCAGTCATGACTCTCTGGGTGCGTGCCTTTACAGCATGAGGATGTTGGCTAACCATGAGTAACTCCAGAGGTCACACCCCCGCGTCACCGAGCTGAGGGTGTGTATGTGCATATGGGAGCAGGGAATACATGTGTATGTATTGGAGGGCGTCCTTCGGTCTAGTTCATCGGCTGGAAACTTGATGTCTTCTTTGCATGTTCACTCATAATACTGTTCATACAGTTTTGTATGTTGTGGTGTTGAAGTTCTGTATGATTGTGCTGTGTAAACAATGGATGGTCTTTCAAATGATATGAAGATAGACAGCAATAATTTCGATAAGTGAGTAAACCTTTTGAGTCATTTATCGAGAAAAATTGGGGAAAAATGTAAAGCACCACCAGCTGGGACCTTTGGCTATTTTTTGTATGTTTTTGCCATTTTCCAGACTTAACAGTCAATTGATAAATTAAGCTAATAATTGGCGCATTAGTCATAGTGAAAATGATTAAGAAAATTAGACGTTGCAGCGCTGATGCTCTAGGTTACATATTGTTTGACAGAATATGTCGTTTAGAATTTAAAGCTCCACTCACAAATATTTTCACATTAACAATGGATCGTATGTTTAATGTAAAAGCTGTTGCTCGCAGCAACAAACTCAGAGAACGCAGCTGAACTCTGCAGAGCTGCTCAGCGTTGTTTAGCGTCCTTCAGCTCATTGTTTTGGTTGGCTTACCGTCCCTGTTCTAGTCTCACCCAGCAGCCTTTTTCGGCTAACACTCCCTCGGGAGTTGGTGGAAAGCAAGAAATGATCATGAATATTGTACAGACATTTAGTGGCCAGACAAGTGAGACATCAGTGTCAGTGTTTAATTAATGCAGCTTAAAATTTTAACTTTAGCTGATCCCATCTTGCTTCTTATTTACACAAATCTCCTAATTTAACCTTGTATGTTTTCGGTGTTTTCCATCATCTCATCCCATTCATGTACATCAGTGTAATTTAATTCTTGTGTCTTGTTGTTTTTCGTTGTAAAGCCCTTTGTAATTGTGTTTAGAAAAGCGCTTTGTAAAGCTGCTATTATACTTTAAATGCTCATCATCACTGTCATACAAATACATTTTTAACTTGTGAGTGCTTCGACCTTCACTGCTGCAGTAATTGTAGCTTGATGCTGGACGCTTGAACATTAATTTTCAAAAGCGCATCTTGTTTTTCCCTTTTCTCCTTAAGTGCTTGTTCTTGTATATCTATTTATCCATGTATATTCACAGCAGAACCCATTCTGAGCCACAACTTTAGCCACTTAGCGCACACACACACGGGCTCAATCACACAGTCTGTCTTCAGCCCTTCCCCAGCAAACAACACAGACAGACAATATTTAATCAGCGTAATTAATTCCATGCCCGCCACACTTGAAAAGAGAAAATCGGTAAAACAAATCGTCCCTGCACTCTTATTAGCTCTCGGAGAGGCTTGTGAAAGATGAGGCCATTAGGAGGATGCTCTGTTGTCGTATTCATCAAAGGGAGAGGCACCTGTACACACGCGTGTGTGAGAGCGCACAAGGGCTGATTATATAAACTCAGTAATCAGAGGTTGTTGTTTGAGGGCTTCCTCCACCAGACAGCGGGGCGACCATCTGTACGTTACATTTCAGAGACAAAAAGCGCGATGGAAGGGGAAACGGGGAAATGCTAATGCACAGATTGTTCTTTTGTCTCGGCCTGGTCCGTGCGGCGTCTCCTCCATGACTGTGTGCTCGCTGTCGGCAACCGTTAACGTGTAGATTCTCGCTCTCATCCTCGCGGAGGTTGCTATGACCCACAGGCTGTAAGGACGGCTGCTCCGAAGTCAGTGAAAGCAGTAAAAGCTCTTCGTCAAAACTTTGATATCATCATTGCACAGCACTTGTGTTGTGGTTTTCTTGTCCCGGCCTCCTCTCTCTCCTTGTCCTTAACAATATGGTGGCTTCACTGGCGCAGAGGGAGCGATCGACTTGAGGCTTCCACAGACCAACAAACCAGTCATCAGCAAAGAGCGGCATGCAGTCAGCGCCGCCACAGACCGTAATGTTTCAGATTTCAGCTGCCAGCTGCAGTTGCGTAAATGTGGAGGTTTGTGGGTACGAAATGATGTGAAGACATGCAGCAGGCCTAATGGCTTCACTTAGCTTCAGAGAAAGCTTGCTGGATGGATTGCCATACAGTGTGTGAAGCCCTCCCTGTCTTCACCGCTCTGACATCAGAATCAGATGGAGGACATCTGACACTTTTTTTTTGGGTGGTGAGAAAGTACTGCTTCCATCTCTTTTCAGGCGTGCAGCTGAGGGCAGTACCACGAATGCCTCGGCCGAAAGCTTCTCTGAAAGTGTGCGCTTTTGTCCCCATTTGACCGATGGTTGGGTTCGGTCCCTCTGTGACGTTTGGTCGGGCTGTAACTCTTTTCTCTGGCTTGTCTTTGAAAGCCTCCGCTGCGCTCCTCTGGAAAGCTTTGAGTTAAATAGCAACACTTCCTCGCAAAAGAAAGCGTCTCCTGGGAAAACAGACATTTGTTCCATTTGTAGAGGAGCAAATGGAAAAGCTTTCATTAACTGGGTATAGATATTATCAGCACTGTCAAATCAAGTCGGTTTTATTTATACAGCCCAATATCACAAATCGCAATTTGCCTCAGGAGCTTTGCAGTCTGTACGGCATACTGTGCCACTGAATGAAAGGAAAAACTACCTGGATTCTTATTTTGAAGCCCAAAACCTCTAAAATGGAAGTATTACCCTCACACCGGCCCCCTCAGTATTCCCAGCGTTTTTTCTCTGTGTGTTATTTGCTTCATGTGCTTCCTGTTTAAACCTGGCCTCAGGTGTTTCAGCCACATTTTTGCTGCGATTTCCAGCGATGCCATTTCCACTCCAGACTTGTTTTCAGTAGCAAGCAAAAATGGCATTCTTTGCCTTTGGTACTGTTTGCTCAGCTCTGTCCCTCAACAGCCCCCTTCTTACAGCTGTGTAGCAGTACTGTGTGTGTGTGTGTGTGTGTGTGTGCGTATCTGCTCTTGTGATGACATAAAAACACACAGCAAACACATTTTTACTACCTCTGTCCTGCTTTCATACCTCCCCATCCTGTGTGTTGCTCTGTGTGTTTTCCTCCACCTTTAGTGCTTTTACCTTGTGCGATGGGTGTGCAATTATCAGCCGAGATCAATGGTGGCCTTGTCCTTTTAGCTTTTGAAGCTGACAGTCTGTCGTATTTTGTCACTGCCCTGTTCCACACCTGTCTTTTATTGGCTTTTCTCTGTGTGTTTGTACCGTGGTTGTTGTCCACATTTGGCCCCTGTCCACGTCTCAGAGAGAGGCTGGACTTGAAAGAGGAGGCAGAGACTTGCAGATTGGACTATTATGTCCTTGTTTGGTTGCAATTGCCTGACAAATGTTGGGGAGAAAGGAGAGAAATGGGGGGGGGGGGGTATTTAAAATTCAAAACAGACCAAACTCTGTCTCATGATGAGGTTGTTAACTTCATATGCACCAGGATTCTTTGATTTTTTTTTTTTCATCCAACATAAGCTCATAACTCATCCCACATGATTAAGTGAGGCATTTCCGTAAAAAGTAAAGCGGTGCCCGTGGCGTGGAACACGACAGGAGGGGAAATCCTGGATGATTTAAGTGGGGGAGGAAAGAAGTGACAGGTAGCATTGTTAAAAAAAAAAAAAAAAACAAGGTCAACCTCATGGGGGTACTCCTATTTGTAGAGGCTGTGATCCTTCCTGTGTTTTTTCAGTCACGTGGAGGGTGACGTTCTCTTGAACTTGAAGAAGCAGCAGTCTTGCCTCAGATTAGAGCTTCAAACCTGTCCTCACTCCACTGACCCCAAGCCTGTTTTCCTTCCTCCTTTTTTTTTAACTTTGTGAGGGGAAAGCAGCATTACTCTGTTCAACTCTGTGCTGCTATTGATTACTTGATGGTTGGATAGAACTCATTCAAGCAGAACCCCTATTCGAGGTGTGTGTCTAGATGTGTGTGTCTTCTGTCCCCCTTTTTTATTCGCTGCGAGCGATTCTGAAGGAGCCCCGAACGCTTAAAGGGGTAGTGCAAGCTTTTGACATATGGCGATATGACCTGAGGAGCAAGTCTGCAGCTTTTCAGACAGGGACGAACAGCAGCACATGGGGCCAGCCAACAAAAACATTTCAAACACATTTATCCATAAATCCATCCAAACCGTCATATCGAATGATAGATCCTAATCCTTATCTAACAGAGTTTGTTAAACATGGCTTTGTATTCAAATAAGTCCTCTCATCATGCCAATGGTAGATTAGAAGATTGATTCCACTTTCATGACAAAGGTTAAATAGTATGAAGCCAGTTAGCTTAGCCTAGCATGAAAATGGAACTATGGCTCTGTACTAAGCATCTCTGAATTTTATGAAGGAGATCCAACATGTTGATAAGAGGAATTTGTCCAGAGCTGCTTCCGGCCTTAATGCTAAGCTAACCAGCTGCTGACTGTAGCTTCATGTTACTCCACAGACATGTCCTCCAGACATGAGAGTGGTATCAGCCTGCTCATCAAACTTGTGGTGAGACAGCAAAATGTCAAACTATGAGTGTCTGTGGTATTTCTTGCTGAGCAGATGCAGAGACCGAACCATAACATTGAAAAGATCTGGGATTTTCACAAACAGTCAGATCAGATTTGACCTTTTACACTGACGTGATCATCTGCTGCGGGTTTCTGGGTTAGATCTGTGTGGCAGTGGATACTGTGGCCTTACACATTACAGACATACACAGCATAAGTACAGAGCACAGTATTAGGAATGGCAACGTAATGGAAAGAAAATGCTTTAAAGAAGTAATGGGTTTATTTTTTATTTTTTTTAACTCTCTATCTGTCGCGTTTTGGACGCAGCTCTGCAGCACTTTCCCCAGAATGCAGCCCTTTGTGTTAGCCAGTCCTGATCGTTTCATGATCTCAGCGCTGATGCGTTCCATCTTTCTTTTGCATGCGGTGAATTTGGTGCTTTATTGTGTTGCCCATCTCCACTTGAAATGGCCAGTCATAGATCACAGACATCAGGCACTGATAGTCATCACTCCTCTTTTGAATACACACACACACACAGTTGTGTATTGCAGCGAGTGCCTGTATCCCATGTGCTTTTCCAATCTCAGCAGCACTCAAAGCCCCTCTCAACAACAGTGCTATTACTGCCAACAAGACAGACGAGGGCCCATAGGAGTCCATTGTGTGTGAGACATCCATTATAGTTGGATTAGAAACTATTTCCATACATTTGCTTGACTTTGATCTGAGGAAATTGGAGTCAACAACTATGATGCATGTGTGTTTTTTTCTTCCTTTTGCACGTGTGCATCCTATTATTGTCATGGCTCGCAGATGTCCTCTGTCCCTTCATATCTCTGTTAAGTTCCCTCAGATGAAATCACTTCCTGTCCAGTGTATTTAACAGTTAATATGTGATTCATCAGCACCTCTTCAAGTGATCTTTTCTGATTGTTAAGGTTTGTCTCCCCCTGGTCAACCCCCCCCCCCCCCCCCCCCCCCCCCAAACGTGTGGATAAGGTTTTAAAGGAAGGCACTTAATGCTAAAACTCCGAATAATTATATCACTTAGAGACCAAGTCCCCTATTATGGTGATTCACACTGTCAGTGTGCATTAGCAAATGGGCCAGGGCCTCCTGTGTGGCTGAATTATTCTGAGTGAGTTTGCTGTTTGAATCTGAAATGTGACCAGCACACCACTCTTTAACCCCCTAAAGGTCCTAAAAAGTCTTAACTGCTTCCATTTTCCTTTGTGCCAGTAGTCAGTCCCTCTTAATCAGTCTGTCCCTAAAGCTATTTTTATGTACAGCTGCAGCTGTTCTACAAACCTTTGAAATATGGGATAATCAAGTGAAACCCCCTTAAAGAAGTGAGGAGTACTGCGTTCAGCGAATCCTGGTAATGTTCATGAAAATGAAAGCACAAATGGTCAAAACGCACCAACTCATATCCATTCAACCATGATGAAGACCGGTGCGTTGGACCGGTAGCATCTCTTTGCTTTCCGCAGAGCCGTGGCACACAGATATTTAAAGGCACAATCCTTAAACCAAATACGACCGTACTCGCTGTAGTCATGTGCACACGTGTGGCTTTACTGCTGTTATTTTGGGTACGCTAATGTGCAGTTTTCCTCCAAATAAAGTGCCTCACGTAATCCAGCCAAACTGTAAGATTCTTTGCAACCTGTGCAACAAGTTAATGTTGGATTTCTACCTTCATCTGACCGTTTTTGCACCATTTTCTGTAAATGCGGGAACATTACAGAAATACAGAAAGCATAAGTACCTTTATTACAATTCTGACTAGATGTGTTTGTATCCAGCCTTTCCCTCTCTGTGACTCACCTATCTGATCTGTGAGAGGTCGAGTTGCTGCGTTGATGGCCTCTCTTCCTCTATGAACAAGCAGAACACATATGTAATTGTATCAGGTTGGAGTGCAGGAGTTGCCTCAGCAGCACTTGTTAATTGAACGCTACATTAAAGTGAATCACCCCAGTTTACCTTTTTCTCTCTCTCTCCACTCTTTCTATCTGGTCTCTTCTGTACAATATTCTGCAGAATTTTCCACATTTTCCTTCCTTCTTTCTCTGCTTGTCTGCCCACCTCCCTCTCTGCTTTATCTCCCTGCCTGCTAATAACAGCACTCTGTGTGGGTTTCTTTAGTGGAAGGCCTGCTATGGCCCATTAGGCCGCAGCCTCACCGGCAAATGAATGGCAAGACTGACTGCAGAGAGAGGAGGAGGAGGACAGGAGGCGAGGATGAAAAAGGGCTGAGGCAGGGATGGGATGGGTGGGAAAAGACACGGAGGTGGGGGAGAGGGATGGGGACAGAGGAGAGGGAGAAGAGGGTGTGAAGGAAGGAAGGAGGAAGATGAGAGCTGAAAGGCAAATGTAGAAGTACATAACCAACCTGTCACCTCTGGCTCTCCCTTCCCCCTTCACACACACACTCACACACTCTGCAGTCACAAAAAAAAAGCCAAAGGGGAGGGAGGGACCTCATTAGGCTCTCAGCAGTCCATCACACACAGGGAGAGAGAGAGAGGGAGAGAGACTACTGAGCTCTATGGTGGGGGAGGGGGATGCCCTGAGAAAAGAAGGGAGCAGAGGGAGGAATGAAATTGAATTGATAGAAGCAGTCAAGTGCAGCAACACACACACACACACACACACACACACACACAGAGAAGGGGACACAAGACATGAAGAGGACAGGACAAGCTCCCACCACCCGTACACACACGCGCACACACACACACACACACACTCACACACACACACACACACACACACAGGGTCTCTCTATGCAACATGATTAATGTGGTCAACAGCCGTGAGGATCAGTCTGGTCGAGACCTCTCACCCTTTTACACACACACACACACACACACACACACAGACACACACACAAATGTTGCCCTCCTCCTCTTTAAATGTCTCCATCCCCTTTTCTCACCCGTCTGTTCACACACCCTCCTCACCCCTCTTCCCTCTTCGCACCCAAACAAAGATGGAGGAGACAATGTTCCAGCAGATAGAAGCCTGGTATCCATTGCACTCTGTTTCAAAGGCTCTATTATGTATGAAATTAGAAAAACGTGGGCACAGCAGGTGTTGATTGCTCAGGGTTTTGTTTTTTTTTTCTTTTAATTTTGTGACGTTCACATGAGGAGGAACACGTTTTGTTAGCTGTTGAACTGGTCGAGGGCACAATGTGCTGTTTGGGAAAAGTAGCATTTGATTTGAGACGTCTCCAGAGCAGTGAAGCACTGCAACACGTCCTTTGACCCGCCTGCAAACAGCTTTAAATAATGACTTTGCTGGCTTCTGCCTTCTGTCATGGAACATCGTCTTGGGCCTGAATACTTTATGAAGTTGCACTTACCAGTTCGGAGAGCAACGGGAACATGACGAGTACTTTTGTGTTTTTTTTCTTTCATAAAAAAAGTATTACATTTAGATATTCTTTGTTCTTTATTTGGATCCCCATTAGCTTCCACAGAGTGGGCTGTAGTCTGTCTGGACTTCATACTAAAAGAAACAACAATTAAAAAAGACAATTTAAAATCACACAGTATCAATAAGACAAAAAAAATGCAATATAAGCCAGATATGAAGATCAGAAAATAAGTGACATGACTCCACACGTGAAACTATAACTAGCAGATACAAACACATGGCACCAAAAAACAGTTCCAACCCTTCCAAAGCAGCAGTAACAAGGTAACGTCTATGTAAAAGTAGCAGAAGCTCCAAAGAATCGAAAAAGTGGGCCAGCTGACTCACAAATGCATTCATGTATTATTGTTAAGAGCAGAGTTCTTCATAGAACTTCCTCTAATTGACGGAGCCCCTTGCCAAACATCAGTTCCTGGACTCTGCTTCAGCCTGAGCAGACACATTAGCAGAGAGACAAAATCAGAGCTGTGCACAGCTGTAAATAAATTTCCACAGATACGTAATGAACAAATGGACCCTGGGTAAAAACCCTCGTGCTAATGCAGCTGTTTGAAACATTACCTTTGTAAGATGGCCTCAAGACGCTTGAACCCAAACCACTTAAACTGTCAGTTCAGATGAGGCCAGTAAACTGTCCATCACTGCAAGCACATAATAGGTTACTAAATGTCCACTTTAGGGCTGTGAATTATTTCCTGTTCCTTTGCTGTCTGCTTCAGTGTGTGTGTGTGTGTGTGTGTGTGTGTGTGTGTGTGTGTGTGTGTGTGTGTGTGTGTGTGTCCAAGCGTGGGCATATATCAGGGAATACAGGGTTTCTAGTAGTTGTCATGCTGTAATAGGATTAGGTGCCTTACACCATAGAACCATTGTAGTGTGTGTGTGTGTGTGTGTGTGTGTGTGTGTGTGTGTGTGTGTGTGTGTGTGCCTGCGTGTGCGCAAAGGTGGTCCATTGGTGGAGCTTTGTCTCCGGGGGTCTTGCTCTGTCCTGTAAGCGTAGGGTGTGTGTGTGTGTGTGTGTGTGTGTGTGTGTGTTGCATGTGTTCAGAAGTGCTTGACATAGGATGAAACTTTTCTGAAATGCAGATTTCTTTGCAGAAATCATTTGTTAAGTATGTTGTTTTGTCAGATTTGTTGCGCTGGAAGGGAACGTGTAGACTCTGCTGGTGGACGTTGTGTTTTTCTCTTCATACTTCCTGTTTTTTTTGGCTTGTTTGTTTTTGGCTTTACTTTGTCCTGACCTTGATGGAGACGGTGTTGAATGCAGAAAAAGATCCAACATCCCATCTGAAATTCTCCTCCCCTTTGCCTTCCCCCTCTTTAACTCTCTGTTCCTGTCTCTGACACACGCACACACTCATGCACGCACACACACACACACACACACACACACACACACACACACACACCATGTATATTCCATTCTTTTTTTGATTTTAAAGTCTAATTTTCACCTAGTTAAATTTTGCCTCAAAAAAGGGAGCTTGTGGCACGCTAAGCACTTTTTCTGCCGTGCCAGCAGAAACCAAATCTTTGTGTGTGTGTGTGTGTGTGTGTGTGTATGTGTATATACATACTGTGTGTGTGTGTGTGTGTGTGTGTGTGTAAATCGGCGTTCAAAGTGTTGTGAGTTATCAGTGGGATGAAGCAGCATTGCTGTAACAATAGGATTAAAGCTGCGCTTATGAAAGAAGCAATTAAATGCTATCTTATCTCATCTGCTTCCAACACCAAAAAGCACTTTCATATTTTCAAGTTTCTCCTCTTCCTCTTCTCTGGAGGCATCTGCAGGTTCCCAGCAGACTGCTGATTGGTGGACGGCCGAACCGTCCTTTCGTCCGATTGGTTGGTTGAATTTGTCAGAGGTGAATGTGCCACGCAACTTTTTACCCACTTTCTTCCTTTTTCTGCGACGCTGCTGAAGATGATTATGACATCTTCTTCGAAGAACGTGTGTGTTTTGCAGCGCTCGTGCTTCCTGGTGTTTGTGAAGCTGGAACAGACTAATGCACAGAGGGACCCGATGTCAGAAAGGGGTCTTAAAAGTGACACAGAGACCTTAAAAAACATCAACTTGATTACTGTTTAACTGTCTTAATGTTACTTGTGTGGTTGGTTGATTAAAAAAAAAAGTTTAAAAGTAGTTTTGCTCAGCTGTGTGGTGCTCCTGCTGCTGTCTCAGTATGTTCTGGTGGTGAGGTAACAAAGGGGCTGAGTTCAGGGCTGCTTAAAGCCACGTTACGCAACAGTAGACAGACAGTACTCGTCACCGTACTCGCTCTTACCTCTCCTTCCCTCTGCCGTCCCCACTTTTGCAATGAAAAAAAGTCGCTAACAGGCATATTCACGGCTATTACCTTTAATCATCTTTCAGCTCTTCATCCAGAGTGGCCTGGTGGAGAAGAGGGAGGATGAGAGAAAAGCGAAGAGATGTAGCGGCGGGAGGGGGGATGGCTGTGTGATTGAAGAAGGTTTGTCAGGATAATTCTCTCTGATTGGAGTCTGCGTCTCCTCTCTCTCTTGTCGTGAGCATCAGAGCCGCTACTTAACCTTGACTTGGTCAATTTGTCCTCTGTGTTATCCTCCTCTCCTTCCCTCCTCTCCTGCTTCTGTGCATCGGTTCCCGAGTCCGACATCTGATGGTCTGACTTGGCGAGGAAGGTGGCATCACCCCCGCTGTGGGCATTTTGGCCACTCTTTGCTCCTTACGGTTTGGATTTAAGATTCAATTTAGGAGCTCAGGTGAGGCGGTGAATCATTTTTAATCAGTGAAACTCATCACAGGGATAATAAAGTGTGTGCTGCAGAGTGTGCTCCATCACGCTGAATGTGATGACTGGGCTTACTGGAGAAGCTGCGTGCATCCAGCAGCTGATTGCAGTGTTTTCAGCACAAGCCTCTTTGCAGTTGGAGCGTCTCCCAGGGCCGCGCAGATTGTGTTTCACTGACCTGACCTGGCTGCTCTGCAGCTGATGGGCTTTTGGTGAAAGGGGTTGCTAAATTGAATTTGAATCCAGCTGTTTATGAATGTGAATATGGAAGTGTTTGAGCTTTTTTTTGGCGTGCAAATGTGAGGTTAACTGCATGTCTCCGTTGTTGAGCATCATTTAGAAGTTATCATAAACAGATCATTCAGCATTGATTGATAATATTTTGGTGCTCACCAACTCAGGAGGGGAATATTAGGCTCTTCACCAGCAAGTTGCTAACTTTACAGTGAGTTAACAAGAATACTCTGCCGCCGCTGCTGGAAACACGCTTTATGACAGCACTGAGACTGAACCAAGACAGTAAAAGTTGTGGGCCAGAAAACCAAAATGGTGAGTTAAAGATTGCTTGAGAAAAGCTCTCCGTGCAGCTGCGGAGCTTTACAGCCGGGCTCTCTCTAATTCTCTCTGGGTTCAGCACTGCCAGCAGCCTCTTTCACATTACTCATAGTGATCTGATCCATTGTTAATATAAAGATATCATTTAGTGCAGCTTCAATGCAGCGTGGACACCTGAAACGAAAATGCATTTCAAAAACTTTGGCTATAATGCCAAATTAGACACAAATTTTCAGTCGTTTTGCACAGACGTGTACAGATTGCTCCACCGTTCAAAAGGGGGATCCATTACCGTGTGCTGTGGCTGTTCTGGGGGCAGCGAGCAGACGTTCCCTGGCTTTTAGGGTCA
Source organism: Chaetodon auriga (assembly GCF_051107435.1). Taxonomy (NCBI): domain Eukaryota; kingdom Metazoa; phylum Chordata; class Actinopteri; order Chaetodontiformes; family Chaetodontidae; genus Chaetodon; species Chaetodon auriga. The sequence goes on along the minus strand of NC_135085.1, from coordinate 6,333,479 downwards.
CGAGACAGAGAGCAGCAGAGGCCCTACAGTAACAGATGCCTGCTCGCATTCACGACTGTTCGCTGCCTCCCCCGTGGCTGCCACACAGTCCAGATATCAGCTCGTACACGCAGCGCACAACACGCACTCAAACACACACCACTGTGTGGATTTAATACAGCCCCGATACTGTTCCCATACACACTACACTGGCAGTATTTAACTCCACACATGCACACACACACACACACACACACTGCATACACTTACTGACCCTGGCCTGCATCCCCAGGGGGGTTGCCATGCTATTTAACCACTGCTTTTGTTGCAGGGGTCTATAGCCGAGCCAGGCACACCTTTTAACTTACAAAGACCATTTCAGTTGGAAGCCAGTGGTTACCGAGGCCTGGGGCCACTGTGTGTGTGTGTGTTTCATGGTGGGAAAACTAAAAGACTATGATCAGACCCTCCTCAATTATCCAGTTCCTGCTCTTTTCTTTTTCTTTTCCCCCTCCTTCTCTCCACCTTTCTATTCAGCCTAAACTCATTCCAGACAAAACGGCCTTTAGCTTTGCCTCTTGCAGCGTCCGGCTCGTCTCCCTCAGAGCTGAGCTTTTACTGTCGCCTGAAGAATTGTGTGAATCAACAAATAAAAATAAAAGCAGCCCACTGCGGTGTTTTGAAAATGGGGTCGCTATGCGTGCCAGTTAGGAGAACCTCTGGTAGCTTGACTCGCTGGATTGAATCTCCGAGGTGAAACCGGGCCCTGGTTTCAGTGTGTTGCCAGGTGACAGATTCAGCCGGCTCAGTGGACTGCATGTAACGGTAGATGAGTGGTAAGCAGAAGGCTGAAGAATGCTTTTGATATCAAATACCACAAAGCTAAGAAAGAGTCATTTTTCCAAAAGCCAAGAAAGGCCAGGCTTGCCAGGACCAGCTCCAAATGCTGCCGGCACTCACTGAAAACCTGTTAATTTATTATTATGGGAAGCTCTATTTCCCATGGCAACAGGACACAGAGATTGAGTCTTGTAAATGTAAAATCTTTTGAAACCCGGAGGTGCAGCCCTCCTGGCCGCTCGGGTTGAAGACCAGAGGCTGACATCATCATCATCATCAGTGAAGATCTGGAAGAACTCCAACTTCAAACTGGTTGAATTTATTTAGAGTCTGATTGCTTGGATGTTTGAGTGTGCAAGCTTTTTGTGAACGCTTTTGTTAAAAAAAAAAAGATGAAAAAAAAGTGCTATAATATAGAAACTTTAAATTCAGTGAATTTACATGCACTTCAGTAATTTGACAGTAATCAGATTAGGGCAACACTCAGACTGTTATGTAAAGGCCCTGGTCGTATTAGTTTAGCACATGATCAGCATTAGCGTAACCTGAGTAATGCCGAGATTTTTACTAGCTAATTACCAATCAACCATTTATATTATTATAATAGCAATTTTCAGAGTTTTTGATTAAACCCCTTTGAGGCATCAAGCAGAATGGCCTTTTTTTTTGTTCTTATCAACACAGTTTGTGGCAGGAGGCAGTTCTGCCTGCCCAACAGCTAACAGCACACAGACAAAATTAGCAACCAGCTAAAGTGGAACATTTAGCAGCTACAGAGCCAGATGTTTCCTTCAGGAGTTGCTGGAAACAGAGCTCAAAGGAGAACAAATATTGGACTTTTGAATATGTTTTCTACTTATGGAGCGTATCAGTATTTAAAGTATTTGTGCAAAAGCTGAAAATCTGGTTGATGCATAGACTAAAAAACATATTATGTCGAGTAATCTAGTTGTATCTTGTATGCAAACATAGCAAAAGTGCATCTACATAAAAGTCACCCAGAATGCTAAACACCATGAAATGGTCATGAATATTTTCTTTCTTCCTTTCGGCTTCTTTCTGTCTTTGTAGTCCCGTCTGTGTCATGGCTGTCTGCTAACTTAGGGGGGAGTTCCCCCATTCGTCTGTCTCTTCTCCCTCAGGTCCTCACACTGAAAGGAACTCTTCTTTTGTCATAAATACTGTGTGTGTGTGTGTGTGTGTGTGTGTGTGTGTGTGCGTGTGCGTGCGTGCGTGCACGGGTTGCCGTGACATTTCTATTGAGCTCAAAGCAAAGAGAGGGAGTGTTTAGGACACTAGAAGATCTCAGTGTCTGAATGTGTCACTCTGTCACACTCCACACACTCCATGATCCTGCCTCACCCCCGAGCCTGAAAACTTAGAGCCTGTCTTTGTGCTACATCTTGCTGGTCCGTCATTGTATGGGATTTCATTCCTAGCTAATGATCACCGCATTGACTTCCTATCATAGAAACACAGTCAATGGGCTTTTTTTGTAGAAAAAAAACGACAAGATATTTGAGCTGCAAACACACTCACACTCACACTCACACTCACACTCAAACAACCCTGCGTATGTATTCTCGGCAGTGATCGGACGTTTGTTCCCTGTGGGTTTAAAGTGAGACCTGGCTGGTTTGGTGTCAGAGGAAAGGTATTTTCATTCAGGCGGGGGCAGGGGAAGGTGTGGAGTGTTTGCATGAACACACACTCAAGTCTGGTCAGCCGGTTTGTGTGTTAGCGTGCGTGTGTGCATCTTTTCTTGATCATTGCACAAGAAAGGAAAAAAATCCATTTACAAGTATTTCGAGTATCTGCAACAGCTTAGTCAACAGCTGATTGGCCTGAAAGTCTGCATTCAGTTATGCTGCCTTTAAGTGTCAATGTATGTCAACGTGTGGGGGTCTCCTACAACCTTCAAATGAAGGTGCCGACAGAAAGCTCATGGTGTCGGTGTGTGTTTCTAGTTTGTTACTGTCAAATAAAGTGTTTACACGGTCTCATTTCCTTTTGAAACGAGGAGAGAAAACTACATATGTACATTCAGAGAATCCTCCCAGTGTTTACTGCTAATGTGAGCGAGAGCAGCCCGTGCCTGTGAGCTCGCTGGCCGCCATGCAGGGCCGTCGCCGAGCACTCTGCACTGTCTTTCCAAGCTCTATTCATTAATTCATTTCTTATTGGGACAGAGATAACAGGATTAGTGCTCCAAGCATCCAGGAGTCAGCAGGGAGGGAGGGGGACCCTTTAACCCTCTTCCCTCCCGCAGACAATGGCTGTGTGCGCGCGTGTGTGTGACTGTGTGACTGTGATTGTGTGGGTGTGTGTTTGTGTCCTTGCCAGATGGGACCAGTGCTTCTTCCAACTAAGAAAATCAGCAACACACACACACACACACACACACACACACAAACACACACGCCACATTCTCGAGCTCTCGTCCTCCTTCTGGTTTGTGTCCAATCATCCACTTCTCTCTTTTGTCGACTGGCTTCCAGCAGGGCTGTGTTGACAAAGCCAAGTATCACAGTGTTTTTGACCAAACACTGTCCTTCATATTGTTGATACTATGATGATATGAATGCATTGCAAGTACAAATTTAAAGGCATCTTTGTCATTTCCTTCCCAGGTTAGGCCTGGTATTGCGATGTTTTAATGCCCTTATCCCATGATCATTCATATGGGAAGCAGTTGTAGAAAATGAGTTTAGCTTCAGTGGCTGCAGACAGCTGAAGCTGGTTTCACCCAAAATACAGAAACACACTGATATGCAACGAAAAACGGAGTTATTAGTGAAACGTATCCGTGCGTCTCAGTCATCTCATGATCCTACATGTTGCTCTTTCTTAAAACGCTGTGTCAGAGCAGGCCATCGCAGCACCGCTCTGTCCCCCTTTTTGATCTTCACTTTGCTCTCCATCGCTCCTCTTTTACAGCAGCGCCTCCTCCCCTTCTTACTCGCCGTTCTCCTCCTCCTCCTCCTCCTCCTCCTCCTCCTCCTCCTCCTCCTCCCTCCCACCCTCCCTCTGTTGAGACAGAGTCTATTGCCTCCTCTCACTGTTACTGTGGAGAAACCGGCAGCATGCGTCCCAGGAATGCAAGCAGACACACATTCCCACGCACGCACACACACACACTCACTCTCAACCACCCGGTGCCCTGCCAGCTTTGCGGGTCATTGTATTTGGCACGTGGCCACTATCTCTCCTACTTTGCGCATACATACACACACACACACACACAAAACACACACTCGCCCCTTGCCTGACTCCTGGTTTGGCAGACAGCTCCTGCTGAGTAAGGAGGCCCTCGCTCTCTTTCTTTCTTGCTCGCTCGCTCTCTCTTTTTGTACCTCTAGGTCCTTTTCAGACCAGCCTTCTCTCCGTCTGTGTTCCCTTTCTGTCCACACAGTCATCTCATTTCGCCTCTTCCCACATATTTAACACGTCCTCAACCTGCAGAGGAGTAAGCAAACCAAAGGCACTCCCATTTTCACCCGTATTCCTGACGCCAGCGCCCGTCCTATCAAATCCTTCCGGAGGGTTTACTGTCAGCCGTATTGCAGCATCGCTAAGCCCCACCGCATGCTTTTGAATTGACACGTCGTAACTGGATGCGAAGATTTACCTTTGGCCATTAGTCATGTCTTTATTCTCCTGCTGGCTGTAATGTCTCAACAGCTAAGAATTAGAGGTGGGGCATCGGGGATTCACGCAGCTACATTTAGCCTTAAGGTATAGACAATGTTTCACAATGGCGGGTAGTGTATGGCCAGGCTTGTCCAATCCCCCTCATAGTGACTCATTCATTACAGATGTTGGCTGCTGCAAAAACAAGAGAACAACTACATGAACTGGGGTGAAACCTTGAACATACACTGACTGCTTATGCTCAGATTTAGCAACACTTTGGTTACTTACTTACTTTGGTTACTGTGTCACAGCTTTGACCATTGTTCGAACTCATGCACGCCAAGCACACTGGCTGTTCATTAAGGGATATGTACATTGAATGACGTCTGAGTCACTGGGACAAGCGTTAAGCTGTTTGCTTACTGTAAACCGTACAATGACTACTGTTCTGTAAGCCATATAGATAATAACAGTATTTAGAGCCTAGTAAAAAAAAGAAAAAGAAAAAAAAAGCGTGGCAGGCAGTGTGTTCTTTACAACCACACTGTCCTGTTTGAGATGGTTGCGCTTACACTCCCTGAGAGGTTGGTCCTGGTATGAGAAATATGATCAAACTCCCTCCAGCTCATTCTTTAGTATATTTGGAGTGTAGGAGGATGAATATTTTAGGGCTGTCCTTCAAGAAACCTTGATGTCTGTCTTATTTTTTTGCTTCGTATACCATGATTAGAGGTGATTTTCCTATTGGAACGATGCTAACAAAGCCAACTGGTAGCATATAGATGTTATTCTAAATTGCTTTGGACCTAGACAATCTTCTGAATTGAACATCTAAAGGTCTGATGTACCTGCAAATCTAATTTTTGTTTATTGAACACTCAGTCAAACCCAGTTGTATAACGCTGTATACCTGATAGTGGTTTTGGTCTTATTTCTAAGAGTTCTTCCTGTTTCCTTCACAGATACTAGTGGAGACCAACAGAGATTTAGACTAGAGATCAATGGTGTTTGCACTGGTCTGCGCGCTCTTCCACCCAAAGCCATAAACATCTGCAATTGCACAAATTACAGCTGGTACCACTGCTGAGGCTGAGTCTGCAGTCGCACTGATTGTCCGTGGCGCCTTGCTGGTGATTGGCGTGTGATCTGTGCGGTCAACAGTTTTAATCAGCAGCTGATCGCACAACAATCTTCTTTTGTTTAGGAACAATGTCTTTGATAATGCTTTATCTGCTTCTCAGTGGGTGGCAGTCCGGAGTTCCAGGAAATATGTAAAACAAACATTGTGCATGTACAGTATGCTGATTAAGCTGTGGCAACCATGTCTCATTGATTCTTTCCTGGGAGTGCCATACTGTCATGATGTATGTAGCCCACATTTCAAAATAAAGACACTGTTATGGACTCATAACAGTATGGCCTCATGGCCACAGTGGAGTTGCTTAGACCATACTGAACCCATAACAGTGATACACAGCCTGGAGTGAGGAAGCTGTAAGAAATGATAATAGCAAGTGAAATTGACGTGTCCTTATAGTTACATACGCATTAGTAAATCCATTTCACAGCGATCACGAGACGAGGATTTGTCAGAAGATGGATTGCGATAATAGAAAGTGTTTGCATTATTGAGTGGTGTTCATCCTTCATTAAGCTGGAACTTGTCTGGCCCTGACTCACAAGTTCAAATTAGTTTTCTGAGCCCATAAACACTTAACTACCCGGCACTACACTTGAGGTAAAAGCCTGTCCCAAATATTGGTCCAGCTCGCTCCACAGGCGCCAGCTGAGTCTTGTTCAAGTTCCTCTGTGTTTCTTTTCCCACTCTTGTTTCCAAGATGAAAAGAGGATCCTGTTGTGTTTCTGTGCTGTAGCCTGGCGCTGCCTCTTTTCACTGGGATCTGATGAACAGAACTTGTTTTAAGTGTCTCGCCTCTCCAGAGCTACACTTTTCTTTAAACGTACCTGAGAAGAGAGGGCGAAATGTGCGTGTGTGTATACATCTGTGTGTGTTTACGTCCGCATGTGTATGTGTGTGTGTGTGTGTGTTTCATTGTCATACCAAGGACGAGCGGGCTTGTCCCGTGCCAAGTGGTGCCAAGCCAGCTGGCTGTCGCTCATGCTTTTGTTTTGCGCTATGCTCTGTATTCAGCCCACGACACACATTGTTGTGAAGAGCCTTTCGCTCGCTCTCCCTCCCTCGTCCCCTTTTGTGTGTGTGTGTGTGTGTGTGTGTGTGTGTGTGTTTGTCTTTATGGCACTGACCTTGATGTGGGGAGAAAACTAGTAACACGAGTGGGCCAATAGAGAGCAATAGAGAGAATTAGAAATTAAATGCTGCTACATGTAAGTATCTACTTAGTATTCACTTTAGTTTGACTTTGGCCGTACAGTAACCCTGGTTTTCATCTGTTGTTACACCAAAGAGGTGAAGGGCCGCAGCTTGGCGTCATACTGAGAACCTGCTCATGAGTAGTGCTGCCTCGCATCTGATGTGGGACTGGAAATATTGTCAAAATGGTCATTTAACAGATTTGCATTTCATCAGTCAAGTTGAAGCTAGTTCTTCTCTAAATATGAACAAATGCTTATAATGGTCGGGATGATCCTACCTTTTGACTGACTTCCTGACTCATAGGGCTCAGATAGGCTGGATTACTTGCAGGGCTGGTCAGTAAACTACTCTTGCTGGTGAGTTAACGGCTAACTCAGCCAGCCGGGAACGAGCTAGTGTCAGTCAGTCACAATAGATGTCTGAGCTTCTTTCTATTTTGTCCGTACTTGGCCGTTTGCTTCCGTTTTTTCTCTCTCAGCTAGCTAGCTCGCTAACTGAGAGCAAGCGTGGCCACGTGGCTGCTCACAGAACGAGTTCACAGTTTATTCAGAAGAGGTATTTGTACCTTTGACTGCTGTCTCTTAACTGTCTGCTAATCATTCCCCTTTTGTGGAGCAGTTGATATTGCAGCAGAGAAGGTTATATAAAAGTGGATGATGACGCAGAGCTAATAAGCAATGAGAGCCTCCATCGTTCCTCAAACGTCAGCACAGTCAAGACAGGCTCCTGTTGTTTAAGAGTGCACATTTGCATATCAAAGTTGGCCAAGGCTGAAGGTTTAGATATGTTATTCTCCCACTCATCATGGTGAGTCCGCTGGAATTCATTGATTCATTCACCCTTTAAACGCTGCGGGACCAGGCCCTCAAACTCTGCCGGCCTTCAACGAGTCAGGAGTGAGTATCAGCCAGAGTCGCGTGTGACAGAAGGAGTTTATGATCACTTGTCCTTTGTTCAACTCCGTGTGTGATAGACAGGTAGATCCTCTTTGTTATGTAACTGTCATATTTTGGAAGCCTTTTCACTGAAAGCTTTGGCAGCGCTGCTTCAACATTCGTGCCAGAGAAACAGACCGACTTGACTGACTTGAAGTCACTGGCAGATAGTGTCTCAAAAGAAGTTGATTGGCTGGTTCTCCCCTGTGGTGACCCATGAGAGGATATGTTTTAAGAGTCTATTCATGAATATTCACGAACAGAATCCAACCCCTCAGCCCCCTTCACCCCTCCCCACCTCCTGCTGCCTCATGTGTCCAAAGCTGTTTTAAAATCTACATAATTTGGGTTGAAGTGCCTTTCAAATGGCCTTCCCTGTTCTGACACTTCCCGGAAACAAGGGAGAGACACACTTATTAATCAGGCTCTCATTGTGGGTGGGACAGTGTGTGTGTGTGTGTCTGGGTGTTTGTGTGACGGAGACAGACCAGCAGAGATAGGTGGCTACTGCAGAGGAAAACCCACAGCAGTGAGGAGACACAGAAGAAGAGAAAAAGTTGTGCAGACTGAGTGTGTGTGAGGGAGTGAAACAGACAAAATGACATGAGGAGTCATGCTGCATTCACATTGTGGTTTACAAAAGCTAAACTGGTTGGCATGGCGAGATGTTGATCAGCCGCGGCGGCAGCCATTGTGGTTTTGAAAAACAAGATGTTCAACAATTTGATTTACATCTATGCAGTCACAGGCATTCTCAATCGTGTCTCACTGCTGTTACAGAGACAGTTTGAGTGCTTTATCTTCACTGGAAGAGACAGCGAGGCCAACAGGAGACTTGGTGCCGCAGATTTCATCCCATCACATCTTCTATCACGTCCTTTCTGACAGTCAACCTTGCCAGAGTTTAGCATCATCCTCCAGTTGAAAACCATTAACGCTGCCGTTAACATTGCCACATACTCAACACTGGCACAATGTGAATGTGCACCATCTGGCATTAAATGAGTCTTCTCTGCGCACGTTGGGATAGGCTCGATCTCTCCTTGCCAAAATGAAAAATCTTGAGCATATGACTCCCTGTCATGATGTTTCCTTTGTCATGCCGTTCTTCTGGTCCCCCTCTCCTTCACTGTCAAATTTGTGCTATGGCTGATCACGTCTTGGAGCCTCACCATGCCAAAATTGCATTCACGCCTGGTTTTGATCCTTTTGTTGGAGCCCCAATCAATAGACACATGTTAATGCCAGAAACAAACAAACAAAAAAAAAGTCTGGGTGGACGTCGTCCAACATTTCCACTGGAAGCCTCCACACGATCTGAATACACCCTCATCAGACTCCATTCACCGACAGTAGTGACTTAAATGAGGTGCATTGAAGCCAGACAGACATAATGTCCAATCAAATCAAACTTTATTATTGTGTCTTTTATGTAATCAAGCTTGTATTAACAACATGGAGACCAATGGGCCAGTATGCAAAACTCATATCAACATTAAAAAGCACATCAAGGTTTCAAGCTTGGGGCTTCACATTTCATTTCAGCCACTTTTTGTTGGGCCATAAAGTTTCTCTTTCTGGGGTTTTCCTCCAGTAATTAGAATACTTGAATAACCTTTGCTCGGTTGCAATCAGAATAATATCAAAATAAAACCCTGTGCTCGGCATGTGCTTGAAACAAGCGAATTCATGTGACGTCCCGTTCCATTGTGTCTGAGAAGTGCTAATAGCTGTTTCAAATGGCCACACCAAAGGCACAAAGGCAATTTTGCTGAAAGAAATCACTGAAGTGTAAAAGAATGCAGGTCTAGGTTGCTTTTCTTTAGGTGACGTTTCACAATAGCAGTTTTCAGTGCCAGGGGGAAAAAAACAGGAAGTAGGGAATGATTGACAAGTCCGGGCACTTCATTTTTTCCAAAAAGAGGCTGGTTTGGGGTCAGACTAGCAAATTTAGGGATTTTAAGGATTTTAGTAGTATTATGTCTTTACAGCAAACTGCTAAGAGGTTCATGCTAGTTTGAAGCAAAGAGAAACTTTTTTTTGACTTTGCTTGGTTCTAAAATATCAACATATAAACCTGCATTCATCGATTTTGCATCACATCAAACCAAAACAATGAGCTGAAAGACATTAAAATGCTCTGTAGAAGGCAGAGTAGAAGGTATAAATTAAAAAAAAAGAGGTATTTCAGAGAAGCACGAGTGGGATAATCATTTGGAGGAGCTTTACGTACGGATGAAAACCCCAGCACACCAGCAGCGCACATGTACTGAATATCCAGTACAGTCACACACATACCCACACACATCCATACTGTAGCCTCAGGGTTGTTGTTACTAGCCCTTCATTGTCCATACAGAGAGGATTGGGAGGCTTACTGTTGGTTCAATCTCAAGCCGTCCATGCACTGTGTGAATCCAGGCTATTGTGATGGGATGTGACGTGCGTGCATGCGTGTGTGTGCATGTGTGCGTGCGGTGCTGAGCCAGGCCAACGAGTGCAACCCAATCCCCCCCCCCCATCTGTCTATATTACCAACTGAGTAAATAAATAAATAAATGACTGAGCTCCTCATCATGAATAAAAATACATCCAGGAAAAAAAAAGGTTTATTTTAAAGTGCCTTAAAGATGAGAGGGAGAAGGGGAAAAAGAGCAATTGAATGACTGAAAAGACTAAGTGAGAGAATGGTCAGCCTGGTATTGTGTGTCCCCTAGTGTTTGTCATAAAGGTCTCTCTCCCTCTCTCTCACCCCAGCCGTGTGTGTGTGTGTGTGAGAGAGAGAGAGAGAGTCTGACTGAATGAACGTCTAGCGATTGGAAACCTTTTCTTTTGTAATCTCAAGTCTGTGCCAGAGAGCATTGTGGAGCATTGTTTACCAGCCTCCCCCTCCTTTGTTCTGCTTGTGTGTGTGTGTGCGTGCGCACACATGTGCACGCATCATGTGTGTCCTTGTGTGACAGTTGACATTATCAGATGATTGCTCCCACAACTTGTCAGAGACTTGCGCGTGTGCGTGCGTGTGCGTGCACACACATGCGTGTCTGTGTGTGGTTATGAACATGACGGCTGACATTATTGGATCATCACAATTGTGTGTGTGTGTGTGTGTGTGTGTGTGTGTGTGTGTGTGTGTGTGTGTGTGACAGTTGACATTATTGGATGACTGTGTGTATATGTGTGTGTGCACTTGATTATTTTCCATTCAGACGTGGCCTGTGGTTTGACAAGATGCTCTTAATGTGTTTAAATCAGAAAGCTGGACTGAACTCTGTCTGTATCCTCACACTGCAGCTCAGGGGGTTTTAGTCGGACAGTTAGCTTTTGAAACCTCAGTGGTAGTCATTGCTCATTTCTCCCCATTTTTAAAGTGGCAAAACGAGGTGGCTGTCGTGAAAACATCAGATTTCTACTTAAAAAAACCCAACATATATATATATATGACACTGGCAGAGGATGATTTCAGATGATAACGGCCGTAAAGCTGCTTTAAAAAGGACACTGGATGTCAAGGGTTAATCAGTTGTTGACGAGATCCAAGAGAGAAGTAGTGGATGTTTGTGGACTCCGCAGTTCAGACTGAAACCAGCGCTGCATTTTTAGAAACGTAAGGGGTTGCGATGGTGTGCTCATGTTGCTACAGGTAACAGAACAAGAAGTGAGAAAATAAAATCCCATCCAGAAGTGCAGTTTGAGTTGCGCGTCCGTGAGTTTGAAGGCTTATCAGAAGCTGAAAGGATTCTGCAGCTCTTGAAACTTTGTCATGTTTTATCCCCTGTAAAACAGAAACACACCATTCATGTTCCAAAGTAATTTATCAGAAATGCAGCCTTGAGTGTGTTTGACTGGTCAGCTCGGTGCATTGCTGGAAGACGTCTCATTGAGGTGTGCAACCCTGAAATGCTGGTTTGAACACGGCCTAACAGTTAATCGAGCTGGTGGTGTAGTCTGACTGCAGTGACAGATGCTCTCATGAGAAATAAATATATGAACCTCCACTGGAAAATAAAGCTCACTTTGTTAAGCTTGATCCCGGCTTTAGATGGCAGATTCAATGGAGTAGACATTCGGTGTAATGTTGTAGTGGCTTTGTGAACGGAGCTTGTGTCCCTCTCTGCCTGTTTGGTTACTTTGGTTATATTGCATTTTGCAGATGTGGCGAGTTCACTTTATGATACCAAGTCTCTGCTCTTCAAGCACACCGCACCTCCTCCATCCATCCTCCCCCTCCAGTAGCTGCTCTCCTCCCTCTCCCATGGCTTCCTCCACAAGGCCTCCTGGCTGCTGCCTGCCTGCCAGCCGCCGCTCACCCATTGTGGGCTAACAATGGCAGGCGAGGCCCCAGCCTCGAGGCCTACCGCCTGGGTCTTAAAGGGGTGTTGTGGGTGGGCGGGGCTTGGAGGGGAGGGCTGTGCTTGGTGCTTACCCCTGAAAGGCTGACTCTATGGGGACAGCCAGAAGGGTGGCGGGAGGGGGCAAGAAAAAGCAGGTCACGCCCAGATTAAAATTCAATGTATGCCCCATGTACGACTGTCTGCCTACGTCAGCAAGCTGGCCTTGGTGTGTGTGTGTGTGTGTGTGTGTGTGTGTGTGTGTGTGTGTGTGTGTGTGTGTGTGTGTGTGTGTGTGTGTGCAGGGAGGCAGGCGAGGGGTGCTCGGACTGGGGATTTTCAGGGTGCCTTGCTGGCTCGCCAGTTAACATGGTGAGCGAGAGGAAGGGGAGGAGGCTAAAGCTAGAAATTGGAGCGACAGGAATAAAAACACAATAGGGGAGTGAGGAGAAATGTGTGTGTGTGTGTGAGTGTGTGTGTGTGTGTGTGTGTGTGTGTGTGTGGATAGGAAAAAGGAGGAGGTAGTAATCAGAGTGTCTGGCCCTCTTCATTGCTCTGCTTCAGCTGTTTTGAGCTCAACACACCTCCAGGGTGTGTGTGTGTGTGTGTGTGTGTGTGTGTGTGTGTGTGTGTGTGTGTGTGTGTGTGTGTGTTGTGGGGGGCCTTCTTAATGGGGCAGCAGTAGCGTCATAATGCATGCTAGACAAAGCTGATTTGGTGATGCATGCTTCCTTTGTGTTGGTGTTGCATTTGGGGGGGTCTCTGTAATACACACACATGCACATACACACAATCCAATCCCCCTCTGTTTTGGGCCCCATCCCCATATGGTGGCTTGGCTTGATGAGAGCTTGATGAAGTCAACCAAAAGTCCCCCACCCCTCTGTGTGTGTGTGTGCGTGTGTGTGTGTTTCTGTGCAAATCTTTGATTGCTTTTCAGCTAATGGATAAATGAGAGTTTCACCCTTGCAGAGCTATTGTGTGTGTGTGTGAGAGAGAGCGAAGGGGCATGTGTGGATCGTCAGCTTGTATATTGGCTTGCAAGCTGTTTTCATTATATTTCATTATTCATGTTTCATGCATGATTGTGCAAGGAGAGCAGTGATCAGCTCTGTAGGGGTGGAGGCTAATCAGGGGGTGGAAAGGTTTCTAAACTCAGACATGCAGACGGTCCAACAAAACCACAAATGTCACGACCTTTCCAGTAGATGAAATATTTCCCAGAAAGAATTGAAGAAAATTTCAATGGAAGTGGAACCAAAGCATCACATAAAACCTACAGGCAGTGTTTATTTTCAGATTTGCAGGAACCTACAGTGCCAGCAGGGATTGAACCGAGTCCACGTCTGAAATTTCTGCTGCTTTTGTTTAATATGAACCCCGGAGAGACGAGCTGTTACTATGGTAAAGGGGCAGCCAGATTAACCAGTAAACCAGCAGCGTTTATTTTCATTCCCCTGCGTGTGCCGAGAATCCAAGCAGCGATCCACCTTTCACAAATTTTAACATCTAAAATTAACTGAGGTCGTTGTCTGTCTGAGTTGTAAGTCAGAAAGTGTTTCCGCTGCTTTCTTCGGCAGAATGAAGCTGAGGCACACACTGACATCAGGAAATATTGTTGACATGCTGTACTGAGGCCACTTTGAACCACTGCAGAACTTCAATAATCCTTAATTATTCACATTGCGTATTTCTGCTAATTTTGTGCGCTTGTGCAGCCCGTCTGCCTTCAGAGGCTCTGCCACAGTGTGTCATCTGCCTGACAAGCCTAGGTCAGTATTCACTTACTGGAAAAAGTCCCTGAAGTTACTTTTGTTCCTTCTTCAGACGTCGCTGTGGCTGTTTCATCAGATGTTTGCTTTTAGCTGCGCAGTAAACAAAAACTCTGATTAATAAAGCTCGATTTCATTTCAAATGTTCTGCTTTGTGCTCGATTGTGTTTGTGCGCAAACTACAAATGCTCGGCTTTGTGCCTCCTTCGTCTGTGTGAGTACACAAATGGCGTCAGAGCGAGCTTTTCCTCTCCTTTATGTTTTTTGCTGCTACCTCGCCGTTCCTTGTGTTGTGTCCGCCAACTCAGAATGGAGCCATTTTGTCTCCTTCAGTTCCTGAAATGAAATATAAGCCTCTTAAATGCATACTTATCTTGCCCTGCAGACTGCGCTTGAAGAGCAAACGCGCACATGCCTGCACGCACACGCACACACACACACACACACACACGCTAACTAAAGAGGCATTGTGATGCCAGCCCTTGTTGTTCCTAAGACGGCGGCTGCATGCATGTGGCAGATGGTTGTTCCTTTGCTTTGCATGCCGCCATATTAAACAAAAACCATGGCTAAGGCCACGGCTGGTTTAGGAAAAGGGCAAAGTGCGAGAGAGACCGAGAAGGAAGAGACAAAAGAGCAGCAGAGGGAGGGACGGAGACAACAGGCCTGGCATACGTAAACACAAGCAGGAAATCCATGTGTGTAAATGTGCCTATGTGTGTGCATAACCGCATTAACATTGCATGCGTTGCTCGCACAGATGCATACGGACAGACACACACAAATTAACACACAAAGATAACCAGAATACACACATATATTCCAGATGAATGGTTTGCTGCAGGGTAGGATCTGTACATGGAGCAGATATCACGTGTGTGTGTGTGTGTGTGTTTTCGTGTGTATGGGTGGTTATGCTAACTGGAAAAAAAAAATGCTGTTGCATGTGTAAATGTGTGTTCCTGTCTTTGGTGAGATGATGTATTGGTAATTGGAGGTTAAATCCAGTGGATTGACCTTTTCCAGCTGTCTGCTCCTTTCACATGCTTACGTGTTGGTGTGTGTGCGCCTTGCTCGTGTGTCTGTGTCCGCGTCGTATTATGGTTTTGTCTTCTTCAGCGGGGAGGAAAGGTAGTGAGACACTGACATTTGGGGGGTAATTTTAGGTTTGTCTCCTGCACTTGTCCCAGTTTAAGTCCCAGTCATGCTTCCAGCTCAGACAGCTCAACACTCGGCTGAATCTCCACGAGAGCTGTGCAGAAATATATAATTAAAAAAATACATTCAATGGTAAACGAGAAATCACATCCAGTCTCAGGCTGCCAACAAATGTTCGAGATGATGATCATACAAAGTCCTGCAGCTTTTAGCTTAATTGTAAGGTTTTAGCCAAAAATTATGCCTTTGCTAACATCAAATGTACGTTAACTGCAATGGCAACCGATTCCCATGACATGTCTCTGTCAGCTGGAGACACAGAGACGGAGAGGAATGCAACCAAAGAGAAAAAGAAGAGTTATCAGACGCCGTCACTGGCACGTCAATGTAAAGACCTTTGAACAGGTCAGACATAACATCAAACTGATCATTGCCTGCTAATTGAAGCTAGTTGTGTGTGACGGCGTGAGCAGAGCTGGCTTGGACTTAATTCCTGCATGTGTTAGCATACGTCTGTCAGGTAAACAGGTGGGACATAAAAATGAGAACATGTACCAGAAGCTAACTGGTTGTCTGATGCTGTTGAAAGCTAGCCTGTGTGGCATTACACACTCTAGTCGTGTGTGTGTGTGTGTGTGTGTTTGTGAGAAAGGCACACATAAGCTGTGTTACTCTTTGTGCTCACATCATTTGCGGTTGGTTTTATATGAGGTGTGACCCCCCTACAGGTGTCCCACAGGGCATGCGCACAAAGTTAAACCTTGTCAACTGACTGCTGTCACGCTACTCGTCCGTGTGACGCCGCTTTCACATCTCTTTGCTTCCTGTCTCTTTTGAATCCATCATTGCATTCTTAGTCTTAGAGGAAGAAAGTCAAACCTGGTCCAAGCCGTCTAGCAGACAATTAATATAGGCTTTATCACCTGCAGGGGATTGACATGGGTCTCTTTCTGAGTGTTTGCAGCTTGATAAATTGCTTCTGCGTGTCTCTTTGTC